>NW_007728526.1:211408-230517 GCF_000696425.1 Galeopterus variegatus | reverse complement strand
GCAACCCTCAGTGTTGCCCCCGCACCGGGCCGGGGACCGGCAACGGGATTGCAACCCTCAGCGTCGCCCCCATGCCTCGCTCAGCCAGTGAGCGGGAACCGGTCTGTATGTGGGATCCGAACCCTCGAGCAGGAGCGCCACCGCGCTTCCCAAGCGGCGCACTATCCAGTGCGCCACCGGGCCGGCCCTAAGATGTAAATGTTTAACCACTGAATCCAGATTGGATTTTTGTAAAGTAACCACAGAATTGTCTGTTACCTAGAGGTACATGGGAAAGTCATGGGTTCTGTCCAACTTTCCATTGAGAGCCACAGTTAAGTTTACCCACATTGAATTCTTTTTAAAGAGACAGAGGGAAACAAAAGTTTTGTTTTAATCTCGTTATAAATCATTTATATTCAATGTGCTTGTTACCAAAATATTTCAATATTATAAATATTGAATTTAAAATAGATAAAAATATTATACAAAGAGTTACATTTCTTCTTAGTATAACTGGTTTGACTGCAGTGACTCAACTCTTGTACATATAATCACAAAATACTTTTATTTTTCCATTAACTGCTGTCGTCTGTATTCTGTTGAAACCTCTTCTATCCCTTTCCATTATATATAAAGCACCCTTAACATTGTCTCTAATTTCCTAACACTTTCAGTCACTTTCAGTTATTAGAATAGCTTCATTATCACAAGACTTAGCTGCACATTCTTTAAGCCTACAATCTCAAAATTCTTTCTCCCCAGTTGCTTCACTGAGAGTTGAAGAGAAGGGCAGTCTTCTTTCTCACATCTTTCCTCTATCCCATTTCCTAATAGTATCTTCTAATAGATCCTGTGCCCTCTCTGTTCAACACCACTACTGATCTGTTTTATAAACTCAGCAAGGTTTAGGGCCAACTGATTCCAACTGAGGGATTTAATAGCGAGTAGCTACTCTAAGAGTTGGTGGCTCCTTTCTAGGGGATGTTATAACTTTCTATTGTTCCCAAACTCCAGGCATCACACAGAATTTCTCTGATACATGTACCTCTTTAGTCCTCAATGTGGTGGTTTCTGGCAAGCGTGCAACCTCCAATCCTGATAGAGTTAAACCAGTGATCACATTGTTCATCAAAACTACATCTTCACAAGCTTCAGCAGATAAGAGTTAGCATTAGTCAGGATGATTCTGTCCTAAGGTTTCTATTGACACTTAAAAGATCTCAGGATAAATTCAAGGCTAGAGAACATTCAATATTTTGAAATTGGATATGATTCTATCTTACTTTAAGAGTTGTAGATACAAGTCTCCCCTTCTATTTCTTCTCTATGAAGCTGATAGCCACTGGTTGATAGCTCGTGAAATCAAACCTTTACAGGAGAGATTCTGAAGGGCTTCCCCACCCTCCTACAAAAAAATATAACTTATGGTGGTCTCTGAAATTCCATTAGACATTAAAAAACTGATCTACTGTCATTATTAAAAGTGTGTTTATGCATGTTTGGTTGGAAACAGACCATTTTGCATCCCACATTCATGTTATAAAGTAATAAAAACTGAAGACCTTCTCCAGAAGGCACACCCAAGTTATGACAAGCAATTTTGTGTTCTTGTTTTATCTATTTTACTGTGTGTCTGAATTAATGTTATCCATCTTTAAGGTATGAAAAATGTAAGGTTGGAGTCATATTTATCATATTTAGTATTACCCCACTCATAGATAGATGTCATATTTGATTGATGTTACTAGATCTGAATGACTATTTTGGAAGATCCAGTTATATATTTCATGGTAGCAAATACAATTAAATGGATTTTTCAGTAAAATGTGAGGTAAAATATTTCTGCTTATTTGCATTTTCCAAATGACAAACAGTGATCCTATATCAAGTGTTTTTATTTTTACATAATAATTTTTTAAGTCTTATGAAAAATAGAACATTTTACAGAAGAAGAAACTAGCTCAGAGTAAAAGGACAGTAGCCGAATGAGTAGGCTCTGGTTTCTCCAATTCCCAGGTTAGTATTTTTTGGTTTCTTTCATACCTTCTAGAACAAGCATTGCCCAGACAAATTGGTTATGCCTCCGAAGAACTTAATGAGGACATTTAATGAGTGCAATAAAAATAAGGAACTAATTACCTAACGTAAACACACTGGGAGCAATTTCAATTTACTTTGGAACCTTGGGTCCATCTTTAATACCTGACTGGGACTTCTTTCTTGTATTCCAAGCATATAATGTATGCACTTACGCCTACAAGTAAGGAGTCTGCTTAAGGGTTGGCTCTTCAGTCCAGACATCACTCTCTAGTAGTTTATTTCCAGCCCTGCTCTTTTTCCACGTTTGCTGTTGGAGGACATGCCTCTGTTTGTTTCTGAGTGAGAAACGAGTTTCTTCCTTACTTACAATTATTGCACTGAGAAACCAAATTATACATACATGGCACAAACTAAATAAAGCATCTGGTTTTTAAATGTTTTATTACATTGACTTTAGTATCTTTAGTACATGAATATAATCAAGTTAGCAATTTGGTTTGGTCATATAAAAAGTGGAACATTTCTGAATCTTCACAAAACAGTATATATAGAGTGCAGACTAGAACTAGTTATGCTTTTTTTCTCTTTACAGAGCAGTCACCACAAGCAGTGTTGCACATCGTAAGTGCTTTCGGTGATGCTCTACAGACTCTAAACTACAGAGGGGAGATGAAAGCAAACTTCAGAGGACATTCCAAGGTAACTACAGTTTAAAGTTACCCAGGAAACTGCAGTTGTAGGACGGTATTATATGAAAACTAAAACTGGCTTCAAGACCAAACTATTGATGTCTACAATCAAATTCACATTTTCTTAACTTACAAACAAATTACACACATTTAAGAAACAGTTACCTCTACATTGATCTCCAACCCAGTCAGTTATTTGTAGTCTTATCAGAAAACTTTCTATTTTGTAGTTGTTCTATTTCCTATTCTGTTATTTAAAATTTTATAACTCACTCAAAAATGAGAGTGACATTTGTTTGTATAGTTAGAGTTTAACAGAAAAGTAGTTAACTGGAATTTCTGAATTAGGAATAAAAAAGGTGTTAAATAGTTTTGCTTTTAAAAAAAGTACAATTGTATAGATATAAATGATGGTTTTGTAGCAACAAGCGTGGATTTAATACTCATATAAAGATACCAGTGTTTTAAGACAAAAGCCAACAAACTTGACTTTTTAAAAACTGAGCCACTTTAGTTCATTAAAGTAGATTTCACAGCTGCTATGATGTGTCCAGCACTGATTCCAGACCTATCCATCAATTCACTAGGTTTCCCACTTCGAGGTACTCCTGACACTGCCAGCTGATGAACAAGGATGTCAGGCTCCCTGGAGACAGCTGCGCATATAGCTTCTCCGACGCCACCTTCTCTATGGTGATCCTCCACTGTGATAACCCGGCCACCTGTGGCTTTTGCACTGGAGATGATTGCAGCAGTATCCAGGGGTTTAATGGTAAATGGGTCAATGACACAGATAGAAAAACCTGTTGAGAAAGGTCATCAGCGGCTGCTAAAGCTTCATGTAGAGCAACTCCAGCTCCAATAACTGTGACCTTGTCATTGACAATGTGGCGGACCACCTTAGCCTGTCCAATCTCAAAATTTTCTTGTGGAGTATAAATAACTGCAGTTTTTGGTCGGCTGGTTAGAATGAAGCATATCCCCCTGGTATTGTTGGCCAGATAAACAGCATGCTCTGTTGAGATAGCATCACTTGGATAGAAAAGAGTGCAATTGGGAATGCTTCGGAACGTAGCTAGATCCTCCAGGGCCATCTGGGAAGGTCCGTCTTCACCAATGAATATCTCACAGTGGGAACCAATAAGATTGATATTGGCTTGAGAGATGGCTCCCATATGGATCTGATCAAACGCTCGGGTCAAAAAGGCAGCGAAGGTACTAGCAAAAGCAATGGTTCGATCACGTGTGGCAGCAATAAAGCACTCTACGAAACGCTCAGGGTGTTCTCTCTTAAATATCTCAGAAAAGGTGGAGTTCTTTGTGTCACCATCCAGAACCATAACTCTCTCGTTTGCATGACCCAGTTTGGCCAGAGCCAAACCACATGCTTTTCGAGTAGCTATCATGTCACCAACCTTGTAAGCAGGTGGAGAGGTCATTTTTATATTCGTGATGCTGATTTGAGGTGAATGTTCAACAGGGGGTCTTGGTATGAGATTCCTGTCGGTATGTATCTGACTCTCTGTTAATTTGATAATTGCATGTGCTCTTCCCTCTGGCATTGGCTTTCCATGCCAATTTTGTGCATCCTCAATGTTAGGAATACCCCGACCCTTGAAGGTCTTGGCAACTATAGCAGCAGGCTTGTTCTTCACTTGAGAGGTTTGCAAAAACTCCTGGCACAAGGCCTCCACATCAGGGCCATCCACTGTGTAAGTATTCCACCCAAAGCTTCACGGCGATGCTGATAGATGTCTATGCAGTGCTCAAGGGGTGTGGTGCCACTTAGTCCCAAGCGGTTCACGTCGATGACTACCACGAGATTGTCCAAACTGTAGTGGGAAGCAAAGGCCAAAGCCTCCCAGACAGAGCCTTCCGAAGATTCACCATCTCCCATCAGGCAGAACGCCCGGTAGCTGGCCTTGTCGGAGTCCTTACCAGTGTAAGCCATTCCACAGGCAGCGCCTAATCCTTGCCCAAGGGACCCTGTTGCCAAGTCTAGTCGAGGGGTGGGATGTCCCTCCAAGTCTCAGTGACTTTTCCTCAAGCTCAGCAGATCGGCTTCCCTGATGCTGCCCACCTCTGCCCAAGCAGCATAGAGCACTGAGTAGCACGGCCCTTGGAGAGGATGAACCGGCCGCTGTCGGGGTGTTGTGGGTCTCTCTGTCTATACCTCATCGTGTGAAAGAAGAGGATGGACATGATCTCCGCTGCACTGCAGCACGACGTGCGGTGGCCGGAGCTGGAGGCACACGTGGCCCTGATGGAATGGATCCGCAGGCGGTTGGCCGTGTCCCGCAGAGCAAATGCCGCCCGAGCGAGCGTCGCTCCACAGTTCTGCCTCGTGACCACCCGCAGGAACGAGCTCGGTGAGCAGCCGAGGCGTGCAGAGGGCTGGGCCGCCGCTTGGCCCCGGGTGGGCACCTCCTTGCCCGCGCACCGCCCCTGCACCTGTGCCCAGCCGGATGGACTTTTAATAATTACTCGATCCCTTGCATGTTCAAAAATAAAAACATTTCTTTATACCTTTCTCATGCTATACATTCAAAAGGGAACATTCTTATATTCATGTCTACTTTAAAACGTTCATGGAAAGATTCACATTACCTTTTAATTCTATTTTTCCATGAACTTTTTGATGTACCCTCAGATCACAGGCAGCTGTTTGTGAAGTTGTGTTTTTTTATGCATTAACACTGTATCAAAGACATCTTCACAATTTTGTATCAGAACATTACTAGAAAGCATCCAAAGTCACTTTCAACCAAACTAGTATGTCAACAGTTTCTCAGAGCAACTAAAACTTCTGAATCTCGGGCTTACATATAGAAATATGACTAATGTGACCAAACGTTGCAGGAAGAACAAATCTAAAACCACTCAATGGCAGAATATCTAGAACTGCAATTTCCCCTGCGTATGCTAAGGTGCTATTACTGTGTTAAAATTAGGAAGCCACTGGGCTGAGGTAGCCTCACCTCCCTGGGGTCCCACCTAAGCAAACGGAAACCCAACTCAGGGTAAAAGGTAAACTTTTACTTAAGGCTTAACCAGTCAGAAACCACCAACTAACCTCTAACTTGGAATTTTCCACTGAAATGGCCCAAATAAGGACACTGCTTCACTGTAAACAACTAAATACTTTCTTTACCTTTCTTCCAGATTGATCCTATATAAGCCTTCTCCTCGGATTCCTTCAGGGGGAGCTGCTGCGTTCATGAGTTACTGAATATCCAAATACTGTTTCTTTTAGGTAGGTTGTAAGTGCACGAACCATATTAACTTCTTTAAATATCCCAACAACTCTGTGATGTAAGTACTATTTTTATTGTCATTTTACAGGAGAGGAAACCGAGCCACGAAGATATTAAAAAACTTGTTCAAGATCACACAGCTAGGAAGTGCCATATCTCATATGGAGAATACCATAGGTATTATGAGAAATACTTCAACAACTTCTTAGAAAAATGCCTGAGAGCAACTCTCCCAGATAAGTTTGAGAAACAGAAGATGTTCATTTAACTCCTTACTAAGGAGGATCAGCCCAGGGAATAGTGAGGGATTTTGCTTGGCTGAGGATTTTGCTTGGCTGTGTACAAGTTTGGGGCCAGAACTAATTTTGCTGGGCAAGAGGGAACGCCGCACCTCGCTCAGCCAGTGAGCAGGAACCGGTCTGTATGTGGGATCCGAACCCTCGGCGGGAGCGCCGCCGCACTTCCCAAGCAGCGCACTGTAGCAGTGCGCCACCGGGCTGGCCCTCAGTTTATCTTTTAACAATTGCTACTACAAATAATTTTTAAAACGAAATTAATTTACTTACTTTAGCTACAAAACTAAATTTATGCATCGAACTCCTCTAGGAGGCAAAGATTATAGATTGTCACCCAAAAAACAAAAACACAATGACAGTGTATCCTACTCTCCCATGTCGTGATGTTAAACATCTTGGTTATTGAGCAGTAATTGTTAATCTTGACTTTACATTAAAATAGTGACATTAAAAAAATGAATGACTGGGTTTCATCCCAGACAAATTGAATTTTAATTTCTAGAAATAAAGTCTGAGAAGCTATATTTTAAAAATGCACCCATTGACTCTAATGTATAATCAAGATTAAAAACAGATAATCTGATGATAGACTGAGACCAGTGGTTCCCAACATTGGTTGTGCTTTAGAATCGTCTGGGGAGTTTTTAAAAAATCTCATGTCCCGGCTACAGTCCAAACCAATTAAATCAGAATTTCTGGGCAATGGATCAGTAATTTTAAAATCTCCCCAGACGATTTCAATGTTCAGTCAGACTTGGAAACAACTAACTAAAGGAGTGTTCCTACTCTTTATATTTATTGTCTCTTGAATTATATCTCAGAAAATATTTTAAATACTATGTGCTGTTTCAACCAGTTCTATCATTTTAATTTTTAAGGACACAATAGAATAAACAGTAATAGTATGACACTAACAATATTTCCAGACTTGCTGAAGGAATGTTGGAGTTGGACAAGTTTGTAAGAGGTTGTCTTGTATTCATCTCTCCCCATGCCCTTTGTAAATTAATGTTTGATTATCTTTTTAAACAAATAAAGGCAGAGAAAATACGAGCAGACCAGGACTGGGAGGAAGAAAGATGAGAGTTAGAGAGAAAAAATCACAGCATCGTAATAACAAACTGCTAGGAACTAACAAGAAAGCAGTTAAACATAGGTAGATCACTATTATTTTGACTACAGAGAGCTTTAATAAATCCACACAACTTGTAAACATAATAATATAAAAATGATCACTTGGGAAAAAATGAGAGAAATAGGATCTACTTGACATTTCTTTCCAAGTTCCCAAATTCTTCCATTCATTTAAAGCATTGCACAACTATTTCCTAAACTATTAAACAGAAAATTTTTAACATTAGCAAAGGTCAATTTTGTTAAGAAAAGAATGTGGTGTTGGAGATTTAATACACTAGATTGTGAGTGTGAATTTCCCTCTGTTATTCTGAGACTATGGATTTTTTTAAACTTTATAGAAAAGAATATTTTGTAAATTATTCATAAAATATTTATAAAGTGTTCTGAGATCTTTTAAAAGGAAGTCTAGAAAGTTAAATATGTAAGTTATTAATAATTATTATCTTTAAGCATTTTAGTCTTTTAAAATATATTTTAAAATATGCAATTGACAATAGCTGTGTAAGTATAAATTATGAACAATTTGATAGTGCAAAATTACCCACTGTGGCTATGAACAGAACTTATTCAAATAAATAAAATGAAGACATGATACAACCTTCTGTTCTCCCTATTAAGAAGAGGATATTACTGATAAAAGGCCAGATGAAAATTTTAATCAAGCATGCCAAAAATTTAGTTGTCTTGGAGAAAAGTCCACTATTGATTTTGGAGGTTATTTTGGAAGCCAGTTTTATGCAAATAGAAAAAAAAAAAAAAATTTACTTATTAATCTTGGTTTACCCACATCAAATTGGTAAATTCAAGTGCCTATTGTGCTAGTGAGTTACCATGAACACATGGATGCTGGATTTAATATAAGACAGTTGGAGGAGCCTGTGGTACAGAGGAGAACACAAGCTCAACTAAAGGCACTCAAAATTGAAAAACTGTTAACATTTTGTTGGACAAATAAAACATACCTTCAGGCTGTCAGTTTTGACCTCTGATTTAAAGTCAATCTAAAAATAACAATAATAATTTTTTGTTCTACCTTTGTTTAAATTTACTATAATTTTTTTCCTCATAGTATGGAAAGATAATTATTGTAGTGTGTACTTTAAATGAAAATATAACCTAGCAGGATCAATAAGACAAGTAGCCATGGAGGGAATATAGAAACAGCAGGAATTGTAAGTGTAATTTCTGCTGGGCTGCAGTGGAGAAGACAGCACACAATTACTGATTAGTTAGGAGGTCTATACCCATTTGTGAAAATATACGTTTCAGTGGGGCTGGCAGGTTGGCTCACTTGGTAGAACGTGTTGCTGATGACAGCAAGGTCAAGAATACAGATCGTTGTACATTTCACTCTGTGAGTATGAGTGATATTTAGAGGTTGGGAACATTGAAGTTTTACTTACATCTATTTAAACTGTTAAGTTTTGTTAAAGTGGAATTATATAAGAAACACAAATGCTGAATTCGTCTTTTTCTTCCTTTGTTTGAATTTGGTTGGGGAAAATACGTGCTCTACCTTCCTGGATTATCGCTTTGAAAATTGCGGCATGTGCTATTGTTGTCTATCCTACTTTTGCCATAGTTTATAAGTCTTCCCTTTGAGGTGGTGGGCGGAGAGGGAGAAGAGAAAGGCAGCAATGTACTTAGGAAACTAAGCCCACCTCCCAGTGTTAGGGGATAATCATGACTGATCTAAGACCAGCATCATAGCACCATTTTCCTTTTCTAGTAGGAAGGATCAGTATGGGTTCCAGTCCTGGTCAACAACATATAAGCAGAAGACTGCTTTGGGTGGGAGTAATTTATTTTTCTTTTTTCATTTTTTTTAAAATTTAATTTTATTGATTATGCATATTCATGAAGTACAAAGCTGACCTTCACCACCTGCGCCCAGGGTGTGATGGTCAGATCAATAGTATCGGGATGCCTATTACCACAAATTGTGATTATGCCCCGTGTCTCCCACCTAATTAATCTCAAACCTCCCCCTTCCCCTCATGCAACCCTATGTATACTTTCTCCTATTTGGAGTCCAACACACCACTGTGGTCTTTCTTTCCTTCCTTCTTTCTCTCTTAGCTCCCACTTATGATTAAGGACATGCAGTATTTATCCCTCTGTGCTTTGCTTTTTTCACTCAGCATAAGTTTCTCCAGGTTCATCCACATTGTTGCAAATTGGAGAATTTCATTCTTTTTTATGGCAAAGTCGTATTCCATGGTGTATATATACCACAGTTTCCTACACTTGATCTTAGCCAAAAGGCCAAGAAGTGATACCACAGTTTCCTTATCCAATCATCCATCAATGGCCATTTAGGTTGGCTCCATGTCTTGGCTATTGTAAACAGGGCTGCGGTGAACATGGGAGTGCAGGTATCCCTTCGACATGATGATTTCCATTTCTCTGGGTATATATCCAGAAGTGGGATTGCTGGATCATATAGAAGATCTATCTGTAGTTATTTGAGAAACCTCCATATTGTTTTCCATGGGGGTTGCACTAATTTACAGTCCCACCAACACTGTAGGAGCGTTCCCTTCTCTCCACATCCTCATCAGCATTTGTTATTCTCTGTCTTTTTTATTATAGCCAATCTAATGGGGGTGAGGTGCTATTTGCATTTCCCTAATGATTAGTGATGTTGAGCATTTTTAAAGTGCCTATTGACCATTTGTATGTCTTCCTTTGAAAAATGTCTATTCAGCTCCTCTGTCCGTTTTTTAATTGGATTATTTGTTTTTCTACTGTATAGTTGCTTGAATTTCTTGTATGTTCTGGATATTAATCCCTTGTTGGATACATAGTTTGCAAATGTGTTCTCTCATTCTGTAGGTTGCCATCTTACTTTGTTGATTGTTTCTTTTGCTGTGCAGAAGCTTTCTAGTTTGATATAATCTCATTTATTTATTTATTTTATTTATTATTATTATTTTTTTCCTTTTTGTCTTTTTTCATGACCAGCAATGGATCGCAACCCTCAGTGTCGCGCCCGTACCGGACCGGGACCGGCAACGGGATCGCAACCCTCAGTGTTGCCCCCGCTCCTCGCTCAGCCAGTGAGCGGCCGGTCTGTATGTGGGATCCGAACCCTCCGCGAGCGCCTTTTTTTTTTTTTCGTGACCGGCAACGGATCGCAACCCTCAGTGTCGCGCCCGTACCGGACCGGGACCGGCAACGGGATCGCAACCCTCAGTGTTGCCCCCGCTCCTCGCTCAGCCAGTGAGCGGCCGGTCTGTATGTGGGATCCGAACCCTCCGCGAGCGCCTCGCCGCCGTGCTCCCAAGCGGTGCACTGTAGCAGTGCGCCACCGGGCCGGCCCATCATTTATTTATTTTTTATTTTGTTGCTTGTGCTTTTAGGCACTTGTTCATAAAGTCTGTGCCCAATCCTAGTTCATGAAGTGTTTCCCCTATACTTGAGTGGGAATAATTTCTATGAAAGATTTTCTTCCTGGCAAACAGGAGTTGGTACAAGGAGAATTGTGATGACTTCCTTTGATCCCTTCCACCACCACCATCATCATCACCACCAGATGATATGATGTTGGAGCCACAGCAGCCATCTTGTTACTTTAATGTAACAAGTCTAGGAATGAAAGTTAACATGCTTAGTATGGTGGAATGGAAGAAGAGAGAGTTTGATCCTTAATAAATTTGTGGATTTACACCATCCTTGGGACCAGCTTCTTTTAGACTTTTCGCTAAGAAAACATTAAATGTCCCTGTGATTTATATCACTCTAATATAGTGATATAAAGCAAGTTTCTATTATCTGCAATTGAAAGCATACCTAACTGATAAAAAAAAAATGGATCACTTAAACAAGCTTGTTTAACTCTATTAATCAGGAAAAAGACAACAATGAAGATGTTTAGAGTAGAAGCGAAAGGAACTATGGGGGTATAGCTTGCTCGGTACTTTATGCTTGACGCCTGGTCCCACCATACTCCTACTGCTTTTCTTTTTCCTATTATTTTGTTGTTGTTGTTAAATTGAGTATCTCTTCAAAAACTAATATTTTTAGACCTGGTACTTGGACATAACGTATAGGAAAGACTCAAATATGCTATCACATTCATCTGGTGTCTGGCTTGTTGGTTGAGTATGATGCAAATGTGAAAAGAACTCATGTGAGAATATGGATTTATATTCTCATATAAACCAGTTATATATATTTTTAAGTTTATTTATTTACTAATATTTTTTTTTACATTCTAAGATGTTGTTGCAGAGCAGTTGGCGGAAGGGGGAGAGGGAAAAGGGGAAGAAAATACGGTGAGAGAAGTAGGAATGGGGGGTGTGGTTGAGGCCTTTGGCATCCTCCTCATTCCTGCAGGGGAGACCAGGGGGCTTTCGGCAGTGGTTTGGTCATTGCTAGGCTGGATGCAGATGTGAGGGGTGTGTGGCTGAAGCCCTCAGCCCCCCACTACCCTGGCTCAGGAGCCCAGGGCACTTCCTATGGTGGCTCGGTGGAAAACCAGTTACATTTGTGGAGAAAATTCCTCTCTCCCCATATGAATTATAATCTTGAAATACATCACTACAAACATCTCTTACTTTGAAAAATAAAAGATAATAAAAAAGCAACTATTAATTTAAAAAAACTCAACGTATTAGACATGTTGTTGATTGTGAGTCAGTATGATCAACTTTAAGTATATGGGTAGGCCATTTTTAATCATTCTATAAACCACTTTTACTAAGTATTACTACTGCATGCATTACACATTGGATGAGTACTTGTACCATGTCTCACCTAACCCTTTCCCACCCCCAGATCAAATTCAGCCTTCAGCTGAGATTTTATTTTGGCTAAGAGAGATCTATTGAGTTCCAGGTTACAAACAATAACATTATAACTTTAATCCATTTGATCAACAAAGTAATGACTTTTAGCAAATTTTTCTATTTAACCACCACCACTATCAACATATTATTTTAATATTTCAATCGCCCCAAAGCATTTCCTTATGCTTTCTGTATTCAGTTGCTATCCATCTTAGGCCCCACTGATCTGTTTTCTGTGTCTAGGGCTCTGGTTTTTTGTTTGTTTTTAGTCTTGCCCCTCCTGAACTTCAGTTTGGACAGTTTATTGCTATGTCTTCAAGTTCACTGATCTTTTCTTCTGCAGTGTCTAATTTCCCATGAAACCCATCCATTGAATTTTTTATTTTAAATATTGTAATTTTCATCTCTAGGAGTTCCCTTTGGTTTTTCTTCATATCTTTTTCTATTCATAATATTATTTTTCTATTTCTTCTATCATATTTTTAAAAGCTTTTGAAAAGTCCTTGTCTGCTAAGTCTATTATTTCTGTCTCTCTCAGTTGTGTTTCTATTGACTGATTTTTCTTCTAATAATGAGTTACACTGTCCTGTTTTTTGAAATATCTGGTAATTTAAAAAAATTAAATGCTTGACTTTTTTTGGGGATGCTGAATATCATTTTGTCGTATTCTTTTAAAGAGTTTTGGATGTTGTTCTGGCAGGCAGCTTGGTCCTTTTAAGAATTTTAAGTCTGTTAAGGCAAATCTAAAATATGCTTTATTCTGATGTTAGTATAGCTTCACTACAAAAGCATAACCTCTCCAGGGTCTCCACTGAGTGCCCCACATGTTCAACAAAGATCTTCTACTCAGGCTGGTCGGAATTCAAATGTGCCTCAGCCCTGTGTGAGCTCTGGAAAACTTCCTGGGGATTACTGCTCCCAAGCTGTTATTTGCCTGGCCTTGTAGGGGTTTACCATTTGCAAAGGTACCCATGTAAAAATTTGTGGAGATGTCTGTCCAGACAGTAGTTTCTTGTAAGCACCTTGCCTTCAAATTTCTAGCCAACTCACCCCTCCTGAGCTCCAATCTCTCTTCCCTTATTTCAGCCAGACTGCCATGCCCTGTGTCAGATGCCCTCCCTTGTGGCAGTGTCTAACAGTGCCTCCAAGAAGAAAGCCAGAGAGATGATATGTTTTCCTCATTTGTTTTTCTTCTTTCAGGGATCACAGTTCATTGCTACCTGTTTTCCAATATATGAAAACTGTTGTCTTGAACAGTTTGTCTAGTTTTCTAGTTGTTTGTGGCTGGAGGATAAGTCTCATTCCAGTCAGTCTATCAGAGCTTCAGAACAGTATTTAAAGTGTTTTGAATGTTAGTACCTTATGTAGGGCTATACTCTCCAGATAGCTGTAGCCCAATCTGAACCACTCCCTACTGTCTAATGCTTCACCGAGTCACACATTTACATTACCTCTCTGACCCCAGAAGACTTTGGAGTTTGGGATTCCTAATTACACCAATTATTGTTACCTTTTTGGTGTCATTTTAAAAAGATGTCCCCCAAAGTATGGTCTGATGAAATCTTAATTGTTAAGAACTATCAAAAAATTCCACTGTTATGGTTAAAATTTCCAGACAGATTTAGTACTTCTCTATTAAACACAAAAACCTTTTGCATTTGAATGATTTTTAAGTCAAACTTTCTAAAACATATCAAACAACTACCTTTCTTCTTATAAAGGCAGATGGAGCATTAACCTTCTTCCTGATCATGATTACTAACGATCATTATTATAAATACAGGCTATTATGCTGTATTGAAATTCAGGCAAATAAATCAAAATAACTATTGAGAATGGTGCCTGAGGAGGGTTATTCCAGCATATTTATTCCGAATAAATGTTCAATTTTTATTACTGTACCATAATATATTTTTCAGGTTATATGGCTGTGGAAACAAAATGACAAAAAAGAAGGAAGGAAGGAAGGAAGGAAGGAAGGAAGGAAGGAAAGGAGGGAGGGAGGGAGGGAGGGAGGGAGGGAGGGAGGGAGGGAGGGAGGGAGGGAGGGAGGGAGGGAGGGAGGGAGGGAGGGAGGGAGGGAGGGAGGGAGGGAGGGAGGGAGGGAGGGAGGGAGGGAGGGAGGGAGGGAGGGAGGGAGGGAGGGAGGGAGGGAGGGAGGGAGGGAGGGAGGGAGGGAGGGAGGGAGGAAGGAAAGGAGGGAGGGAGGGAGGGAGGGAGGGAGGAAGGAAGGAAGGAAGGAAGGAAGAGCAAGATTTAAATTTATTTCTACTTTCTACTTCACACAAATGTTCAGAGGATGGTGGAGGTCCTGGCTTGTCAGGCAGCTCTGCTCAACAGTTACCGGATCCCAGATTCTTCTGTTTCGTTGTCCATTTATTGGCTCTGGTGTTGTCCTCACCTGCCAAGCTGAAGCTAGAAACCATCCTGTCCAGTTGCTCCACTACAGAAAAGAAGAGAAAGAGAATGCAAGGGGAAAACCCATTTGTTTTTTAGAAAGTGACCCAGAAATTGCAACCTTTACTTCTTATTTTCCATTGGTGAGAATTTACTTGCCTAGCCACAGCCAACATTAAGAGAGGTAGGGAAAGGTAGCAGTGTGGCCACTGCTCTGTTAAAACTTAGGGTAGGAGGTTATAATACTAAGACAAAAACAAGAACCAATGCTGTGAACAAGTCACAATTTCTGTTGCATATTATTTCAATATTTAACTTTTGGCTGTGCTGTGTAACACTATTTATAGTGTTTTCAAGTCCCAAACAGTTTTTCTTCAAAGTACTGCTTTGCATGCTTTAGAACCAAAGCAGATTTTTTATTAAATAGTAATAATTTATTCATTTTCAACAACATACTTTTTAGATAACAACCTTAAATAATGCTCTACAATCAGAGAAGGTTCTTGCCCTCCAGATACTGGACTTAAATCTAGTAGGCAAGACACGACGGCACATAAATGATTACAGTAAGTGAGGATGGATGCAAAGTGTAATGTCACAGTGGAAGAGCAAGTTCTTTTTCTCCGTGAGTGACCCAGGAAGGAGTCATTGAAGAGGTTATCTTCAACCTAAGCTTTGCAGGGCGGGTAGAATTTTGGTTAGGATAGAGTAAGTAAAAGAGGAAGCCAATGAACAAAGTTACAAGAGTGAAAAAAAGAGAATTTCTAATTTGACATGAAGGGAAGACTCATGCTGAGAAACAGTGAGGGGGAAGCAGGAAGACAGATTTTGAAGTCTTTGAAGCAGACCCAAGTGGGTCGTTTTGGTGGTTTTTTTGTTGTTGTTTTCTTATTTGGGGGGTTGAAGGTGAAATGCAACGGAAAAATTTTCATGATCTTAGTATCTTGATAATACTAATGTTTTGGAAAATTATTTTGGTAGTGTTAGGAAGGATAGGCTGAGTTGCAAGCAAGTGCATTTATTTAACAAGATTGAGAATAAGAAATGAAGAAAGCAGTGGATGTGCCTTGGTGAGTGTATTAGTTTGCTAGGTCTTCTGTAACAAAGTGTCACAAATTGAATGGCTTAAATATTAGAAACTTATTGTCTTACAGACCTTGAGGCTCCAAGTCAAAAATCAATGTGTCAGTACGTTTGGTTCCTTCTCAGAGCCATGAGGAAGGATCTGCTCCTAGCCTCTTTCCTTGGCTTGTGGATGGCTGACTTTCCCTGTCTCTTCACAGTGTCTCCCCTTTGTGCGTATCTCTGTCTAACTTTCCCCTTCTTATAAGGACACCAGCCATTATTGAATTAGAGCCCACTGTAACAACCTCATTTTAACTTAATTGCTTGTGTGAAGACCCTGTAAAGACCTCTGAAAGGGCCTTCAAGTAAGATCACATCCTAAAGTACTAGAGGTTAGGACTCTAACATATTTTTGTGTGTGTGCTGGGGGGGACAACTCAACAAATAACATTTGGCTTGTGGCAGCATAACTCCAATCTTCGTATGGAATTCTCTCTGTGTACATATCTGTGTCCAAATTTCTTTTTATAAGAACACCAGTCACTTGCTTTAGGGGTCCACCCTTCTCCAGTATGACATCATCTTAACTAATTACATTTGCAATGACTCTACCTCCAAATAAGTTCACATTCACAGGCATTGGGCATTAGGACATCAACATATATATTGTGAAGGGACATTCAACCTATAACAGTGAGAATTCAGCTAAAATATGCATTTCTCTAAAAATTCATTTCAGAAAAATATGTCACCTATTCACAAATTGTTGAAGAAATCTATGATATTAGGCTTATAACTCCTTTTAAATGTGACAACAGGGAACACAAACATTAGCAAACTCCATTTTTATTGATTCTTCCTGTTGCTGTTCATATACGTGGTTAGGATGAGCCATACTAAAACAAAATTTTTTAAAAAATTCTTAACAAGAACAACCAATATTTGCTTCTTTCTATTTCAAAACTTCCCTTTATTGACATCTTTCTTAAAGGTGAAATGAACACTTGCCACCTAATCTCAATTAGTTTGCATTAACATATCTCTACTGCACCACAATCCATGTCCACTTTAATCATCAAATTCAGTTTTTCTTGTCTTTTTTAAATAGGAAAAAAAAGTTATAAGATATACTGTTTTGAAAAATTTAAACACTGTGGAAGAATAGAGTGAAGAGTCCTTTCCTGAGTTCCCCCACCGCAATCCTAATTTCATAAACTATAAATTTTCTTGTGATTTCTTCCAGATATTTTCTATGTATGAATGAGCATATACACGTCTTCATTCCACAGTTCGTTTGTAAGTGGAATTTATTATGCATACTTTTTTATAACTCATTTTTTCTTAACTAACCTACAACATTTTTCCACATAGGTACATGTAGATCTCATTTTTTAAAACAGCAACAAATACTTTTTTGTGACATTTAACTGGTGTTAAATCCAACTGGATTTAGAGGTTATGACCACCAGATGGCACTAGGATACCATTTATTTGGGAGGAGACTTGATGGATTGGGGGGTGGGGGGCGCAGTCCCTCACAGCATCTTTCAGAGGCAAGGGTGCAGAAGCAGTCCCCAGAAAAGGGAGAAAGAGGGATCTAAGAAGAGTTTGGAGAGGGGGCTTATGTGTCTATGAGGTGCCACTCAGCGCATGGTGGGTACTCTCTAGCTGAGAACTCTGAAAGACAGCAGTGGCTTGGGGTCTTTTACCGCCCCCGCTTGTTAATCTTACCTATGTTCTCTGTGGCTAGCAGATGTCGGGTGCAGCTTCTCAGAGTCTGCAAAGCAGGAAAGCTCTAAATGGATACAATCTGCTTTTTGGGGGCTGTATGAAAAATAATTGGATATATAAAAATTTGTGTTTGGCACTGGCAGGCTTTTGAGTTAACAGGCCTTGGGCTATTGTGAAGTAAACAACATAGGGCCAATATACAGGGACCATCTTTAACTCATTTATGTAACGACTAGGTCCCTATTGAAAGACATTTTACAATTTCTCCCCCACAACAACAAAAAATGTCACCAACTTGTCAAAAGAAAAACTACTAACTGATTTACATTATGTATGACAAAAGGAATTTTATTGAAATAATGAGGATTCCTAAAAATAAGTAAGATAAAGGATAAAGTAGCCCACTCTTCTCCAAAATCAACCCTGACAAAATACAGAAACAGGAAGGTATTGTTAGAAGTAAAATCACAATCGTGAGAAATCCCTGGAAGATGGGATCTAGTGACGGATGATGGTAGGGGTGTGTGGGGGGGGAGCAGGCAAAGAACACAGCAGTCGCCCTGAGGAGGAGGATGTCTGTGGCAGCTCTGGAGGACTGAAGAGGTGGTAATTTTTGCTCCCGTGTCTTGTACATTATCTTAGAAAAGGGAAACATTCCTGGTCTCCCAGTGAGGCATTACCAGAAGAGCACAAGGTCTGATTAAAGTAAGGAGCTGGTGAAAACAGGAGCAGAAGGAAGGATGCCCTGGAACATTCAGTGCCTCAAGCTATCCTGTCAATGGAGGTTCTTCTTCGGTCTCTGGAGCTCTCTCCTCTGATACTTAACCCTTCTGCTTTCCTCAGATTCTCCAAGGATGAAATTGAGGGTGTGACTTTGAGCACTTCCCCAATACACATTACTGGACAAGGTAGCTAATTCCTTCAGAGGAACAGATGGGATGCTACAGACCCAAAGAAACTATATACCTAAGGAGTACAACTACTACCAAATAATTTATTTTAATAATTGAATAACACATGAAAGCAGATTTATTGGAGCAGGAAGCAGATTTATTGGAGCAGATGGACCAATAATTTAAAACAAGCACAATATATATCCAAAATAATTAAGGAAGAATAGTGGCAATAAAGCGGAGGGAATAAGAAATTAACATTAAAAGACAAGTGTAAATACTATATTTTAAAAAGAAGATAGTTGAAATGAAAACGACAATAGGTGAATATATAGCAGTATAATTACAACAAAGAACAAAATAATAAGTCAGAAGGTCAAATTAGGAACTCTCCCAGGGGGCAGCAGAATGGATAAAGAAATGGAAAAAATAAAAGAAGGACTAGCGTTATAACACCAAGGTCAAGGGTTCAGATCCCTGTTCCAGCCAGCTACCAAAATAAATAAATAAATGAATAAATGAATAAAAGAAGGGCTAAAAGATAGTGAGGACAGAGTTATCAGTATCCAGATAACACAAATTGCAGAAGGAAATGAAAGGGGCTACAGGGTACTAAAGATATTTAAGGAAATATCAATACCTAGACACATATAGTGAAATTGAGGAGCACGGGCCGGCCCGGTGGCGCACTGGATAGTGCGCCGCTTGGGAAGCGCGGCGGCGCTCCCGCCCGAGGGTTCGGATCCCACATGCGGACCAGTTCCTGCTCACTGGCTGAGCGAGGCGCGGGAGCAACACCGAGGTTTGCGATCCCGTTGCCGGTCCCGGTCGGGTA
>NW_007728526.1:197268-210990 GCF_000696425.1 Galeopterus variegatus | reverse complement strand
GAAAAAAAAAAAAAAAAAAAAAAAAAAAAAAAAAAAAAGAAATTGAGGAGCAAAGACAATAGGAATTATTAAACAATTCCACAAAGAAAATTAAACAAACATGAGACTTATCGATAGGGATACTGAATTCAAGACAAAGTAAAGTAATATATTTGTGGTTTAAAAAAAATGTTCACTTATTTTATTGTGAAGGACAGCCCACAAACAAAAAGATGCATAAAATGTAAATATGAAGCATAAAGAATAATTATAAAGCAAACACCTAGGTAACCACCACACAGGTTAAGAAATATTGCTAGCCACCTATGAGAGTATTTACGAAAAATGTAGTGTCAGTCATTCTGCCTGATTTTGAACTTTATAAAAATGGAATTATACTGTATGCATTTTTTGTGTATTACTTCTTTTACATTATAAGTTAAAATTTGTCCATGTTGTTTGGCACAGCTGTAGTTTGCTCCTATCATTGCTATATAAAATTTACTACAATTTATTTTCCTATTCTTCTGTTAATGAAGTTAGGTTTTTTCTGTTTGTTTTGTTTTGTTTTTTCCCAGTTTGATTTATTATGAACAACACTGCTATTCTTGTATATTTACCCTGAAAGACATGTGCTGGAGTTCTTCTAGGGCACATATACAGGAGTGACACTGTTGACTTAGAGGAGGTACACATTTCAACTTCGTAGATAATGCCAAACTGTTTTCCACAATGTTTAAACAAAATTTGTTCTTTTAGGGAAAGAATAAGACAGTGATCCCCATTTTCACTATTTCTAATCCACATTTTTATCATATTAAGGAAGTTCTATTCTATTCCTACTGTTTTTATAAAATCTAAAAAATATCTGGTCCTGTAATTTTAATGTGGAAAGATATTTGAGTAACCATTTTTCTAAACGATTAGCGCACTGTAGCAGTGCGCCACCGGGCCGGCCCTCTGAGTTGTTTTTGAGAAGTAATTCAGTCTCTTCATTTGTTATAGATCCATTCAGATTGTCTATTTCTTCTTAAACCAGTTTTTTTTTTTTTTTTTTTCCTAAGAATTTGTTCATTTTATCTAAATTTAAAAATTCAATAAGACACATTTGGCTATAATATTCTCTTATGCTTGCATAATCTGAACTGATACCACTTGTTTTAATTCTGATATTGGTTAACTGGGTAATTGTGTTTTCTCTTTTTTATTTTTCAGTGATGCTGTAGGGATTTATCAATGTTGTTATTCTTTTAAAAAAACCCAAATTTTGGCTTTTCTGTTCTCAATTATATATTTTTTTTATATCAACAATTTCTGCTCTTTATTCTACCTTCTTTTTTGAATTTATTTTGCTATTCTTTTTCTAACCCTTTGACATATGGATACATAGTTCATTAATTTTCAGCCTTTCTTATTTTCTAGTATTTATACTGAAAGCTCTAATATTTACACTCAAGGAGCTAATTACTGCTTCAGATGTATTCCACACATTTGTATATTTAGTACTTTTGTTATCGCTCCACCTAAACTACTTTCTAATTTACATTATGATTTCTTCTTTAGCCCATGACTTATTTGGAAGTGTAGTTTTTAATTTGTCAATATATGGGACTTCTCTAGCTATCTTTTTGTTGATGTATAGTTTAATTACATGGTGGTCAGTGAACACATTCTGTAGAATTTCCATCCTTTCAGATTTGTTTAGACTCACTTTCTGACCCAATGCATGATCAACTTTGTTAATTATACCATATATGTTTGAAAAGACATGTCTTCTTATAAGCACTGAAGGCAATATTCCACATACATTTGTTAGATCAAATTGTACTGTGGTCGGGCCGGCCCGGTGGCGCACTGCTACAGTGCGCCGCTTGGGAAGCGCGGCGGCGCTCCCGCCGAGGGTTCCGATCCCACATACAGACCGGTTCCCGCTCACTGGCTGAGCGAGGTGCGGGCGCAGCACCGAGGGTTGCGATCCCATTGCCGGTCCCGGCCCGGTAAGGGCGCGACACTGAGGGTTGTGATCCGTTGCCAGTCACGAAAAAAGACAAAAAAAAAAAAAAAATTGTACTGTGGTCAAATCTTCCATATCATTGTTGATAATTTATCTGCTTATTCTATTAATTATTGAAAAAGGCATGTTAAAATTCCCACCAAAGTTGTTGGGTTTTCTATTTCTCTTTGAAATGTTATTAGCTTTTCCATTATATATTTTAGGGCCATATTACTACTCATAGCTGCATGTGAATTTAAAATGGAAACTTTTTATCACTCTGAAATGATCTTTGTTACCCACCATCCTTTTTGCCCTTAAGTCTATTCCGTATAACATTAATATATCCATACCAGCATTCTTTCAGTTAGTTATTTGCTTAGCATACCTCTTTCGATCTTTCATTTTTATTTTTTTTATTTCTTTATATTTTAGATGTGTCTTATAAACAGGACATAATTGGATGTTTTAAATCCAGCCTGTTCAGTTGGTTAGAGCGTGATCTTGATAACACCAAGGTTAAGGGTTTGGATCCCCTTACTGACCAGCCATCAAAAAAAAAAAAAAAAAAAAAAAAAGGAATCTGACATATATTTTTTTAATTGGGGGCAGTCAGTCTTTGATTACTGTTTTATGGATTTAAGTCTACTGCCATATTTTTGTTTTTTATTTAACCTTCTGTCTTAAGTTTTATTTTTTTTTATTTCTTTGGCTTGAATTATGAGTATTTTTTAATCATTCAATTTATTTTATTTCCTCTACTTGTATGTAATCTGTATAGTTATGCACCATTTCTATTCTTTCAGTGGTTACCTTAAAATTATGCACACATTCTTATTGTATCACCTAATGTTAATCAATACTTAACCCTCACACACGCATACAACATATACACAGGCATACACACACATTTTAGTATATTTGTTAAAGTACAGGAAAATATCTCTTTGTCTCCAAATCATCTATAGTGGTTATGGGGGTGGGGAGGATATTGAATTGGGAGGGTTCATTCTGCTTATAATAGCGGTGCACCTACACATTAAATTATGATCAAATATTAGCCATTATTATTTTTCCTCTTATTCTGTATAATTCATTATTTGCTACAGTGTATTTTGGATATGTACAGTATATATTGAACATTTCCGTAATTAATGTTATTTAGTGGTGGAATCTGAATGAGGAAAATATAGTCTTTTATTTTCAGAATCCAACTAAAACAAAAAAAAAAAACAAGTTTTAGGACAAATAGTACACATGATGTGTTGAGTTGCTGGCAATTTGAAATTTTGGAATGGCACAGAAGTAGGTAGGAATTTTTTGATCAACAGAGCAATTAGTAACAGCTGAAACAGCCAGAATGAGGATAATGCTTAATAAATTTGCACTGACACAGAACTCAGTAGTCTAATTTGCACTGGGCCAGATTTAGGGAATGAGATAGGGTGGGTGAAAGACGCTTCACAGGAAGTGGTTGGAGTGTGGAGTTAGTAAACATTCTGGAGGAATTGAAGCCCTCAATAGAGAACGGTCTCCACAGCATATATTGCAAGGGTGACCTTCATTGTGTAGAGTCACGCAGAATGCACTTTCACACACTTAAAGGCCAGGTGAAAATGCCTTGCGCCTACATTCAGGAATCTTCTGGCTACACATTCTTGTTTACAATTTAAAATATTTTTTAAAAATGTATTTATCTGTCGACTAAACATATGTACTTGCATAAACATATCCAGGCACACCCGACTTCATCCTGCCAGGAGCTTCTTCCCATGCCTACTTTTCTCTTATCATTCAGGTCTCTGCTCAACTGCCATTGCTATTTGCTTTTTTTGGCGGCTGGCCGGTATGGGGATACGAACCCTTGACCTTGGTATTATCAATCCCGCCGTCTAACCAATTAACTATCACATCTAGAAGAGGATTTTTGGAGACCACCACCTCACCAGCTTTATTTTCTTCAGAGTGCTCGCACTACTTTGATTTTTTTTTGCCCGCTCCCCCGCCCTCCACCCGCCCCCTCCGCACCCCCACCCGTGAGCTGAGTTGAGGGCGGGGATGATACTGTCGGAGAATCTCCAATGCCTGCAAAATAGCAGGTGTTAAATAAATATTTGTTGAATGAATGCACTATGAAACTCTAGCCAGGATAGGTAAAACAAAGACGTCTACATGCTGTGACAAGAAAACTGCAAACTGGGTTGGAAGTGGCTTTTACGGATGAAGAAACTACAACCATGTTGGGGAAAAGCCTTGCCCGGGGTAACCCGGTGCAGGGAAGAGCACAGGGCAGGGCCCTCTGCCGCACTAGGGCGCGGGCCACCTCTGAGCAGCCCCCCTGGGAGGAAGGGAGCCCCCTCGGGGAACCTCTCAGGGAAAGACGTCGCTGGGCTCTGGAGTGGCGCACCGGGACTGGGTTTGGGGACGCACCGCGATTAGCCGGACTGTGAGGCGTCGCTGAGCCTCGCATTCCGCGCCGGGCCAAGTTCACAATCCGGCCGCAAGCTTCCCTCTGCCGCGCCCGCGAACGCGCAGGGACTGCGGTCCACGGGGCCAGGGCTTCCGGGTCCAACCCGGGCGAAAAAGACGAGGTACCAGTTTCCGGGGAAGTTTTAGAGAGAAGCGCTCGCCCTTCCCTTTCCGGTTCGGGGCGCACCGGCTTTTCTGGCTCCACGTGGGTTGGGGCCGGGCTCCTTGTGTGAGCGGCTGCCGTGGCTGTTGGGGAGACCGTCCGGGTCTGAAGTGCGGAGGTCCTCAGTGGCCGCGAGGACGTCACCATGGTGGGCCCCCTCCCGCTCCCCTGAACCCGCTTGTTTGGTTCCGTGGAAGGCTCCTGCGGAGCAGGCAGGGAACGGGGACGGTCGGGAACCTGGCAGAAGGAAGGAGGCAAACTGATTCTGTTGGGCGGTGGAGCGGGGGTCGCGGGTGCCGGGGAAGCAGCCGGGAAGTGGGTCCCAGGCCCGGCTTACTTACCTTACAGTTCCGCGTCTCAGTGCCGACAGTGCCCACTTTCCGCCCTGCCACGCTTCTCCTCTTGCCTAGCTTCTCCCTCGTCACTGCCTCCGGGGTAGGGGGGGACCCGCACCTTTTATTGCCTCTACTCACTGGTAAACGTATGGGGGGACTTCCGCAGAACTCTTGAGCGCGGCGGCCCCACACACCTGTCCCCCCGCCTCCCGCCAGGTGTGCACTCGTGGGCTCGTCCCATCCGCGGTGTCCATTCACCACCCTTCAGGGACCCGTTTCTGCCCCAGACCTTGCCTCTGCTTTCCCATTCCTGCCATGGCACCGAAGCTGTTTTGTTTTTATTAGGAACTGAGTAAATAAAGAGTGTTTATAAAACACATTTAAGTATAAGGTTTATTAGTATAAGGAACCCTGTTACCCATTATGCAGTTTAAAAAATACTCGTCAAAAACAACATAGCTTTTGAAAGCCTCTGTATTCCCCTCCTTGAACATATAACCATCAGGAACCCCTCAGAGGTAAACAGTATCTACATTTTGTATTTATAATTCCCTTACTCTTCTTTATTGTTACTACTTATATTTGTATTCCAAAGCAGTATGTTGTTTCTTCTTGCTTTTTTTTGTTCTTGAGAATCATTCTTCAATGGGAACATGTTTTATACCTTTTCATTATTAAGTTAGTTTTTAATAAAAAAGACAACATAATCAGAAAAAGTTTATAACCTGGTAAAAAGTTATGATACTCACGCCACAATGTCTTTATGCTTTTTCTTTATCTTTTCCTTTTCCTTTTTTTTTTTTTTTTGTTTTTTTTTGTTTTAGATTCTACGCGTTTGTGTAAATTCAGTGTGTGCTTATCAGTATGCTTCTGGAATTTCCAAACCTTTGTAACATAGTTTTCCTTTCAGAACAGAGCACTGAAGAAATTCGGTATGATTGTGTTTGAGCGATTTCGGAGGTTGATTGGCATTTGACTGTAGTTGTCCCTTCACTTTTATTAGGCTGTATAGTACAAGTGTATTGCTTTAGCATAAAAGTCAGAAGAGTGGAGTATAAATCTTTTCTTACTGGCACATTTCTGGCCCTATCATTTTTCTGGTACAACTTCTCAGTGGTTCTGCATCCTCTTCAGTATAGCTCGGAATACGGTCGTAGGGGACAAATTTGCTAAATGGCTGTCTTGGTAAAATTACTTAACCTCTCATCTATTTAATTGTGATCACAATACTACCTACCTGACAGAATTGTTATGAAAATTAAATGTAAAGTACTTAGCCTAGTGTCTGGCACTTTTATTATTAACTTTGGTAATAGAAGTAAATCGTAACAGTATAGCTTTTGTTACTTTGTTCATTTATGTTCCCGTGAATCTTTTCTGTAGCTACATATCTTTTTCAACAACATGAAGAATCTTTTCAGATTAGTCCATCCCCCTCAGAATGTCTTTATTCTGCATTAGAGAAGTTTTTAGTGGTTTTAAGTTTGGTTCTTACAATGCTTTTAGGCATTCAGGAGTATACCCTTTTTAAAATTTAATTTAATTTTATCAATATACAATGTGATTGATTTTTGTGGCACATTACCAAATCCTCCTTACCTCTACCTTTCCCCACTCCCTCCCACCAGCCTCATATCTGTTTGCTTGTCTTAACAACATCAAGGTATTGTGATTGTTGTGTCTTCTTCCCTCCCCCGTGTTTGTTTGTGTATTGTTTATTTATTTTTAGCTCCCACAGATAAGTGAGAACATGTGGTATTACTCTTTCTGTGCCTGACTTGTTTCATTTAATATAATTTTCTCCAAGGTCCATCCATGTTGTTGCAAATGGTATTATTTCAATCTTTCTTATAGCAGCATGATATTTCATTGTGTAGATATACCACATTTTCCATATCCACTCATCTGATGATGGACATTTGGATTGGTTCCAACTCTTGGATATTGTAAATAGTGATACAATGAACATTGGAGTACAGGTATACCATCGACTTGATGATTTCCATTCCTCTGGGTATATTGTCAGCAGTGGAATAGCTGGGTCATATAGTAGATCTATCTGCAATTGTTTGAGGAACTTCCATACCATCTTCCATAAAGGCTGCACCATTTTGCAGTCCCACCAAGAGTGTAGGAGAATTCATTTTTCTCCCTAACCTCACCAGCATTTATCATTCACAGTCTTTTGGATATTCGCCATCCTAACTGGAGTGAGATGGTATATCATTGTGGTTTTGATTTGCATTTTCCAAATGCTGAGTGATGTTGAGCATTTTTTCATGTGTCTCTTGGCCATTTGTGTATCTTCCTTTGAGAAATGCCTATTTAGCTCATTTGCCCATTTTTTAATTGGGTTACTTGTTTTTTTGCTGTAAAGTTGTTTCAGTTCCTTGTAAACTCTGGATATTAATCCTTTGTCAGTTATATATTTTCTCCCACTCTGTTGGTTGTCTTTTAACTGTTAATTGTTTTTTTGCTGTGCAGAAGCTTTTTAGTTTGGTATAATCCCATTTGTTTATTTTTCCTTTGGTTGCCCGTGCTTTTGGTGTCATATCCATGAAGGCTGTGCCCAGTCCTACTTCCTGGATTGTTTCCCCTATGTTTTCTTTAAAAAGTTTAATTGTTTCAGTGTGTATATTTAATTTTTAATCCATTTTGTGTTGATTTTGGTATATGTTGAGAAGTATGGGTCTAGTTACATTCTCCTGCATATGGATATCCACTTATCCCAGCACTATTTGATGAAGAGGCAGTCTCTTCCCCAGTGTATCAGCTTGGTGCCTTTGTCAAATATCAGATGGCTGTAGGTGTGTGGGTTGATATCTGGATTCTCTGTTCTGTTCCATTGATCAGTGTGTCTGTTTTTATGCCAGTACCGTGCTGTTTTGGTTATTATAGCTTTGTACTATAGTTTAAAGGCAGGTAGTGTTATGCCTCCAGCTTTATTTTTTTGCCCAGAAGTGCTTTGGCTATGCGTGGTCTTTTGTTATTCCATATAAATGTTAGGGTAGTTATTTTCCATTTCTGAGTAAAATGTCATTGGAATTTTGATGGGGATTGCATTGAATATGTATATCACTTTGGGTAGTATGGACATTTTCACAATGCTGATTCTTCCAATCCAAGACCAGGGGATATCTTTCCATCTTCTTGTGTCCTCTTTAATTTCTCTCAACAGTGGTTTGTAGTTCTCATAGATATTATTCACATCCTTGGTTAACTCTATTCCTAAGCATTTTAATTTTGAGTGGCTATTGTAAATGGGCAAGCTTTCTTGATTTCTCTTTCTGCATGGTCACTATTGGAGAATAGAAATGCTACTGATTTTTGTTTGTTGATTTTGTTTTCTGCAACTTTGCTGAAATCATTTATTGACTCTGCGAGTTTTTTTGTAGAGGCTTTTGGCTGTTCAATATATAGGATCATGTCATCTGCAAACAGAGACAGTGTGACTTCATCTTTTCTAATCTGGATGCCTTTTATTTCCTTCTCTTCTCTGATTGCTCTGGCTAGTACTTCCAGCACTATGTTGAATAGGAGTGGTGAGAGTGGACATCGTTGTCTAGTTCCTGTTCTTAAAGGAAAAGCTTTCAGCTTTTCCCCATTCAGGATGGTATTGGCAGTGGGCTTATCATATATGGCTTTAATTATGTTGAGATACTTTTTGTCTATACCTAACTTGTGGAAAGTATCATGATGAATGTTGAATTTTCTCAAATGCTTTTTCAGCATCTATAGGGATGATCATATGGTCTTTATGTTTCATTTTATTGATATGGTGTATCATATTTATTGATTTACATATGTTGAACCAACCTTGCATCCTTGGGATGAATCCCACTTGATCATGGAGTATAATTTTGCATATGTGTTGTTGTGTTCTGTTAGCTAGTATTTTGTTGAGGATTTTTGCATCTATATTCATCAAGGATATTGGCCTGTAGTTTTCTTTTTTTGTTGTATCTTTGTCTGGTTTTGGTATCAGGGTAATGTTTGCTTCATAGAATGAGTTTGGGAGAATTGCCTCTGTTTCAATCTTTTGAAATAGTTTATAGAGAATTGGTGTCAATTCCTCTTTGAAGGTTTTGTAGAATTCTGCAGTGAACCCATCTGGTCCTGGGCTTTTCTTTTTTGGGAGCCTTCTGATAACAGCTTCAATCTCTTTTATTGTTATTGGTCTTTTCAAATTTTCTGCATCTTCTTGGCTCAGTTTTGGTAGTTTGTGTGTGTCCAGAAATTTATTTGGTAGTTTGTGTGTGTCCATTTCCTCCAGATTTTCAAGTTGATTGGCATATAGTTGTTTATCGTAGTCACTATTGATTTCTTGTAACTTTGAGGTATCAGTTGTAATGTCACATTTTTCATTTGTAATTTTTGTCATTTGGGTTTTCTTCCTTCTTTTTTTAGTTTGCCTTTTTAATGGTTTGTCAATTTTATTTATCTTTTCAAAAAACTAACTTTTTGATTCAAGATCTCTGTGTTGTTTTTTGGGTTTCTATTTCATTAAGTTCTGTTCTGATCTTAATGATTTCTTTCTATCTGCTCACTTTGGGTTTGGACTGTTCTTGTTTTTCTAGTCTTTTAAGGTGAAGTATTAGGTGGTTACTTGCCATCTTTCCATTCTTCTGAAGTAAGCATTTAATGCAATAAATTTCCCCCTTAGTACTGCTTTGGAGTATCCCACAGGTTTTGGTATGATGTATCATTGTTGATGTATCATTAGTTTCAATAAATTTTCTGATTTCCTGTTTGATTTGTTCTTGGACCCTTATGTCATTAAGTGTTTGCTTTATAACACAATAGTGTTTGCTTTGTAAATCTGTCTGCTCCGATGTTGGGTGTGTATATATTTATGATTGTTATTTCTTCTTGATGGGTCAATGCTTTTATCATTATATAGTGGCCTTCTTTATCTCTTTTAATGGTTTTTGGTTTAAAGTCTATTTTATCAGATATAAGAATAGCTACTCCAGCTCCTTTTTCATTTCTATTTGCATGGTAAATCTTTTCCCATCCTTTCATTGTTAGTCTATGTAAGTCTCTATAGGTGAGGTGGGTCTCTTGAGGGCAGCATATAATTGGGTCCTCTTTTTAATCCAGTCCATCAGTCTGTGTCTTTTGTGTTGGGAATTTAATCCTTTTATATTAAGAGTTGTTATTGAAAAGTGTTGATTTACTCCTAGCATTTTAGTGATTTTTGTTTGGATGTCTTAAGTGTCTTTTGTTCCTTTTTTTTCTGATTTATTGTTTGTCTTCTGTATTTGTTGGTTTCTTGGGGTGGTAGATAAACTTTTTGTTTGTTTGTGTCTCTTCATTGTTGGCATTTTTATTGTACTAGTGGGTTTTGATTTTGCTTGAGTGTTTATGGCAGTGGTAGTTATTTTTCAGGTACTAAACCCAGTACTCCCTTGAGAATTTCTTGTAAGGGTGGTCATGTGGTAGTGACTCCCACAGTTTTTATTTGTCTGGGAAATATACTATTTGCCCTTCATTTTGGAAGGATAGCCTTGCTGGGTAAAGCATTCTTGGCTGGCAATCTGTCCTTTAGTATTTAGAATATATCATCCCATGCCTTTCTGGCTTTTAGGGTTTGTGATGAACAGTCTGATTGGGGCTCCCTTATAGGTGACTTGACACTTCTCTCTTGCAGCTTTTAATATTCTCTCTTTGTCTTTGAGTTTTGCCAGTTTGACTCTAACATGTCTGGGAGAGGACCTTTTGGGGTTGAATATGTTTGGGGATCTTTGAGCTTCCTGAATCTGAAGATCTGTGTCTCTTCCTATACCTGGGAAGTTTTTTGCCACTATTTTGTTGAACATGCTTTCAATGCAATCTCCTTTTTCCTTCTCTTCTGGAATACCCATGACTCGGATATTTGAGCTCTTAAAGGTTGTCTGATATCTCTCTTAGATTTTCTTCAATGTTTTTCTTTTTTTCTTTCTTTTCTTTTTCTCTTTTTTTCTCTGCCTGTTTTATTTTAAACAGCCCGTTTTCATTGTCAGAAGTTCTCTCTTCTACTTCTACAAGCCTGCTGGTTAAACTCTCTGTTGTGCTTTTTATTTGGTTGAATGAATTCTTCAGCTCTGCAAGCTCTGCTACATTCTTTTTCAGGGCATTGATTTCCTTGTACATTCCTTCTTTCAGGTCCTGTATACTTTTCCTCATTTCATCATGTTGTCTAGCTGAGTTTTCTTGTATCTCAAAGTTCCTTGTCAGACATTTCTAGGGCTTCTTGTTCTGTAAGATCTTAAACTTGAGAGTTATTACCCTTTGGTGGTGTACTTTCTTGATTTTTTACATTTCTGGTGTCTTTCCTTTGTTGTTTAGTCATTGTGGCAGGGGATTTCATGGTCCACTTGTTCAACCCTATTGTCTGGCTAGGATCTTGCCAGGACTGCCATTTTGGCATGGCTGCCTTGGTGCCTGTGGGTGGGAGGCTCAGGCCACTCTGTTCTGTGCGCTCTTGCTTGGGCTGGGGGCCGGTCTGGCAGAGGGGCTTGACCGGGGGAGGTGCTATGTGTTCTGGCATATGTGTGCCTCGGGGCATGTGGTCGCTGCCGCTCTTGGGCCTCTCTGGGCAGACCTCTCTGGTCAGCGTGCACATGCCTGGGCTGGTAGGGTGGTCGTGAGTATACTTTTTACGTAAGCATATTATTATAGAGTTTAAGTGAGCTGTTTTTCCCCCCCACTTTGTAGGTTATAAACCATTAAAAAGTGTGCCTTCATCCTTTGGTGATTATATCATTGTACGTTAATGTGGGCATTAACTGCTACTAAGTACTTACAAATTCCTTAATGGCAGGAATTGTCTGCTGTTGGGTTCACACCTATAAATGAGTTACAACAACAAATCAATTTAATAAATCTCAAGGAGACTATGTTAGTGAAATCTTCCTCCTCAAAGTTAGTAAAACTAAAGAAAAACATTAATAAGAATCTATGTAGCATACCAACCTTTTTTGGAACAATGTTAGATGTATATGGTTAAAAAAAATCAGTAAAAAATGATTGTCCATGAAAAGTGTATTAATCTACTATTACTGCTTTAAAAAATTAATACAAATTTAGTGCCTTAAGAAAACACAGATTCGTTTTCTTATGTTTTTGGTGGTCCGAAGTCCAGAAATGAGTCTTACTGAGATAAAGTCAAGGTATTGGTAGGTCTGTCTTCCTTCAAGGAGATCCAGTGAAGAATCTGTTTTGGGCTTTTTGTTTTGTTTTGTTTTGGTTTTTGTTTTTCCAATTTCTAGAGACCATTTTCATTCCTTGGCTCTTGGCTCTTTCCATCTTCAAAATGAGCAACATAACGTCTTCACATCTTCCTCCAGAGAAAGTCACATCTCCTTTTTTGACAATGATTCTCCTGCCTCTGTTTTATAAGGATTCTTAGGATTATATTGGGCCCTCGTGGATAATCTAGGATAATCTCCCCATCTTAATATCTTTAATCACATTTGCAATATATGGTAATATATATTTTACTACAATTTTGCCTTGTAAGTATATTCATAAGTTCTGGGAGAATTAGGGCATGGATGTTTTGGGGTGTTTGGGGGGGGCATTGTTTTGACTACCACAAAAAAGTAAATCTTCCTCCAGTTCTGTTGCCTAGTACCCAAGTTCACCTGAGAAACAACCAGTTATCAGTTTCTTGGCTGTCTAGTCAGATATTTTATATGCATTTATAAGCATATATGTATGTCCTCTAACCATCTCCCTCCTTTGTATACATAGACTGCACTAGACACATTCCTATGCCCATTGCTTTTTTAGTCTTACCCATATCCTAGAGATCAACCCATGTAAATACATATAGATCTAACTCTTGCTTTTTGAACAGCTAATATTCTACTTTTTGCTTTTACTGTAATTGATTTAAAAAGATTGATGATGTTTGTGTAAATGTTTCCATTCTTTTGCTACTACAGACACTGCTACATTGATCATTATTTAGTACATGTGTATGTAAATATGTATGTATATAGAATAAATTAGCAGAAATAGAATATCTTGGGGGAAAGACATGTGCCATTTTTATCTTGATGGGAACTATCAAATTGACCTCTAGAATACTGTACCAGTTTGTACTCCACTGACTTATGAGACTCCTAACTCACCCTCACCGTCACTAATGCAATGCTAATTTTGTATCTTTGTCAGTCTTATAACATTAACTATTCTATTTTACTGAAATTTTAATTTACATTTCTTTTAAGTTAGACCACACATCTTAACCCCTTTTCTCCCTCCACCCCCACATAGGAATCAGAACCCTTGACTTTGGTGTTATGACACCACACTCAAACTCTTTTCAAACCTTTAAAAAAACATTTATTTTTACTCTTTCTGTGACTTGTGTGCATTCTTTTTCCTGTTTTTACTTTATGTTGCTGATTGTTTTCTTATTAATCTTATAATAGTGTTTTTCTACTAAGGAAATTAGCTCTTTTGTGTTGCAATTTTTATTTATTTATTTATTTATTTTTTGGTATTTTGTCTTTTGACTTGGTTTATATATTTTACAGTCCAGGATTTTAAATTTTATGTAGATTGGTTATTTTAAATCTGCTGGATTTTATGTAATGTTTAGAAAGACCTCATTTCAAGATTCATCTACAAACAAACAAGAAAATCTTTTTTTCTAGGACCTGCATGGTTTAATTTTTTATGTTTAAATGTGATCCATGAAGAACTTAACCATACTACTTCATCTTACTTACTAGATTTATTGTGTACTTCTTTTTTTTTTTTTTTTTTTTTTTTTTTTTTTTTTTTTTTTTTTT
>NW_007728526.1:165219-196891 GCF_000696425.1 Galeopterus variegatus | reverse complement strand
GTTGCTCCCGCGCCTCGCTCAGCCAGTGAGCGGGAGCCGGTCTGTATGTGGGATCCGAACCCTCGGACGGGAGCGCCGCCGCGCTTCCCAAGCGGCGCACTATCCAGTGCGCCACTGGGCCGGCCCTTGTGTACTTCTAAAGGATTAAAAACAATTACGTCAAATACCTTAATCTAATCTTCTCCCTTTACACTCCTCTTTTAAACTTTGATTGGAACATTCTGATTGAAGTTAAAAAATTAAAACCAATCTGTTTATGTGTTTTTCCTATAGCTTATTTTAATGCTTTCCTTGTCATTTTCTATTTAGGTTTGATGTTTCTCACCATTCTGCCATTAAAAAATAAGGATATGTAAGGTAATTGTTGTTCAACTCATGTTGATTTTAGATTTTCATTGTCTTGCTGCAAAGAGTGTTGATTATCTGATATGGATACAGAGGTGTGGTACAGTGATGCAGGGTTTCTCCATGTTGGATCAAAATCAATACTGAACTATATTATTTCATATTGTTTTCTTTCGTGTTCCAGGAACAAGTGGGGGTATTTTGATTTGATCCTTTGATTTAAATATTAATTTTCATGTTAATTAGGTAGTTGGTTTTTTTATAGCTTGGAAACTGGGAAATGTTTAGTAAACTTAGAAGGATATCTATGTGTCATCATCATAATTAATGATGGTACAGAACGACTGTTCATTTGTGCATCCTGGCTTGTAAAAAGGTTTTGGAAATTAAGAACTTAAAACTTGCCATTGTATAAGAACATTTACATCATATTTTATATAGTATTTCTCATCAGGGCAATATGTTCACTGATATGGGTTAAGGGCTTATAGTCTTAAAATGAAATCATTAGTAGTCTTGAAATTCAGCAAATATTTACTCATTAGCAGCTATTTATAAGACTCTGCTCAGGTTTGTTGTGATACAGCTGTTTGTAAGACTCTGCTTGGGTTGTTTGCCAGTATCTCACAATCTAAGATTGGTAAAGCAAATATGAATAACACTAGAATGTCAACTCTCTGAGGTTAGATTTAAATGAACTGTTCCTAACCACTTCCCCCACCTGGTATACAGTTCCTAGTATAGTGCCTGTAATATAGTAGGTGCTCCTTAAATGTCTGTACTTCATCTATGCTTAGCCCTAGGCCCTTTTCTCTTCTTACTTTTTTTCTAAAGGTAATCTTCTTATCTCTGATGGCTTTAAAGTATGCTCTATAACCCCAAGTCATCCCAAGTCTGTATCTTCAGCCCAGACTTTTTTATAAATATGAGACTTATATATTTACTTACTTCATATCTCTACTTAACTGTTTCTCAGGAACCTTAAAATAATGTTTAAAAGCAAATTCTTGATACTCCCATCCCAAGTGCGATTTCTATTTTAGTAGATGGTACTTCTGGCTATGTGGTTGCTTGGGTTGCAAACCCAGGAATCATACTTGCTTCTTCCCTTTCCCTCACCCTCCACATTCAAGTCCTATCATTCTATCTTCAAAACCTATTTCAAACCATTTCTCTCCATCTTTACTGCCACCACCCACTGGCCACGCAGCTGTCATTTCTCTTCTTGACTATCTCAGTACTTCTATAAATGTTGCTCTCTATGCCATCTCCTTCCAAACTGTTCTTTATATAGCAGCTCACTCTGTCTTTTAAATAAATTCTCCTAGCGCTTAATGTGAGCTACAGGGCCTCGCCTGATCTGACTTGTATCTACCTCTAGCCGCCTCTTGTTCAGCCTTTCTTCATGCACTGTGCTCTAGCCCTGTTGGACTTTTCTTAGTTCCTTGCATGCCAGACTCTTTCTTATCATAAGAGCTTTGCACCTTCTACTTCATCAGGCTGTAATGATCTTTCTTGTTCTTTTTGCCTGAACGCCTTGTCTTTTAGGTTTCAAATTACTTTCTCAGGGAGGCCTTTTCTGATTTCCCAGAGTTAGTCAAGACCCTGTGCTTTCTGGCTGTTTTCTGGCCAGCACTTACTAATTAGTTATTCATGAGATAACTAGATTGTAAGCTCCATGAGGGCAAGTTCATGTCTGTTCTTGATCAGTGTCTGTCCTAGTACATGGTGTATATAGTGTGTATTCAGGAATTTTTTTTTTTTTTAATTAACAGATTTTAGTATAAGGTAGAGTTGTAAATAGTGGCAGCAGAGAATGTGGGAGAAGAGGTTCATCCTAATTAGATATTAGTGGGTAAGTCTGCAATTACTCAGAAAAGAAGTCGAGCTAGATGTTAGAATTTCACATGAAAGATATAATTAAACTCTGCGTCAGAGAATTAAGATATTTTCTTAATGTTAAGGAGAGCATGGTTCATGAGTTATTTTAAAAATTATTTGTATATGAGATACCTCACTCAAAGAACATGCTGTACGTTCATAGTAGCTCAGTATACAGCACACAGGGGATGCTCACTCAGGGCACCATCCACTTTCTTTTACTTCTTTCATACTCTGATTTTCAACCTCATAGGATATACTTGCAGTCTTCAATGAGCCACTATTGAGGAGATAACACACATGCATACAATTAAATGACTGGGCAATGCAGTATATTGTTAGGTGCTAAATAGTAAATGCTACTGAGAAAGAGGTTACTGAGATCTGAAATAGTTATTCTTAGTCCCTTCAAGGAGCCCTTGAACTTGACCTTTAAGTGGTCCTTGAATATGGGGTGGGGTTTGAACAGGTTTATGTGTGGAAACATTGAATCTCTCTTGGAAGCCCTAATTAATTATTTTTTGTTGACACTTGTCATTGGCATCATATTTATCTAAGAAAGGAAGATCTACTAGGATTCTTCACTGTAGATTCACTGCAAAGAAAAGATGCAGCTTCTCTTAATTAGTTCATCCCATTTCCATCATTTCACTGATACTAAATGACTTGGTACATCATTTACTATAATTTATTTTGGTGTTTTAAGGTATTATACTGTAAGCTTTCTCAGTTGTAGGCATGACTTCAATCTTACACTTTTTTTTTAAAGTATTCATATACCTTTGTGTACCTTAAGTGTGTTTGATGAAATGGCCCCTTTTTTAGGTTTCTAGTTACACTGGGTTGTCTTTTTTTTTTTTTTTTTTTTCTCTTTTTGTCTTTTTTCGTGTCCGGCAACGGATTGCAACCCTCAGTGTCGCGCCCGTACCGGACCGGGACCGGCAACGGGATTGCAACCCTCAGTGTCACACCCGCACCTCGCTCAGCCAGTGAGCGGGAACCGGTCTGTATGTGGGATCCGAACCCTCGGCGGGAGCGCAGCCGCACTCCCAAGCGGCGCACTGTAGCAGTGCGCCACCAGGCCGGCCCTACACTGGGTAGTCTAAATGGCATTTCTATCTCTAGTTGAGCCTAAATTCTATGACGGTCTTTTAGGAAAAGTTCTCTTTTGTTATTTATGATTTTAACAGGTATATTTTAAGCATCTTTCTGCTGAAATATGCCATGTTTTTTGAATAAACTATGTATTTTCTTCTTTTACTCTCAGTTATGAATCCAAAGAATAGTTCTGATTGATATTTTCTGAAATAATCGCTAAAGTTGTAGGGAGGAGATAGTTTTAATACTAATTTTCTGACTGGAATAGTTCTGTTGTGCCAGAGACTTTTCATACGAGGCATAATTATTCAAAATAGTTTGTTATGTCGATGAGAAGAAATGCTATTTTTGCTATATCTTTGAAAGTTAAATTTGGGGCTTTTAAAAACATATGTTAAAATTTCATAGAAACTACACCTTAAATCTCCTCCCCTACCCCAGTTTTGTTATATGTTTATACTCTGTATTCTGTGAATCATTGGATGCTCTAAAAATAAATCTGGGGAAACCCTGACTGATGTACATTAATTGATTTTTTTTAGTTGAGGGATATTTAACTTGGATAGACTGCTTAATATATTTACTTTTTATTGTTAGGGTTTTACTTCAGGTTTTCCCTATTCAAGCATTTTTTAAATTTTAATGTATTGAAAAATATGAAAATGTTTTGAAATATAGTAAATTTTTTGCACATATTTCTATGCCTCATTATATATTCATGTCCTGCCTTGAGACAACCTTTTCATGAATAAATTATTATAAGGGAACATAAGCTACGGTTGAGACAGAATGAATGTAAGTTCCGTTTCTTTGTATCTTCTTTATACTAAGTCTTGGAGGTTCTTTAATAGAGATCTAAAGCTATGAGGACATTTTCCACACTCAAAGGGTGTCAAACCATTTCTAGCAGAAGCTTTTAAGTTTTTAGAGGAAAATTTTTGTAGACTTGTACATATATTGCCAAAACTTCATAGCTTTGTAACTTCAGTTGTTAAGTTTTAGCAGCTTCAGAGAGTTTATGTTTTTTCCTCGGGATTTTTGTGAACTTTTAAAAAAAATTTAAAGCATTTTATTTGTTGTTATATATGAGATCAAGATATCTTCCCAGATTGCATCTTTGCTTTATTTTTTTGGTCTTGCGTTAGGTGTTATCTATTCTTATGTAACAAGTTCTAAAATTTAGTGGTGGAAAGCAACAACATTTATTATCTCACAGTTTCCATGAGTCAGGAATCAGGCATGGCTTACTTGGATCCTCTGCCTCAAGATTTCTCACAAGGTTGTAGTCAAAGTATCACATGTGGCTGTGGTTTTAAAGCACAGCAGGGGAGGATCTATTTCTAAGCTCACTCAAATGGTTCTTGGTTGAATCAAGTTCCTAGTGGACCACTGGACGGAGGGGCTCAGTTCTTCACTGGCTATTGGCTGTAGGCCTTCTGCAGTTGTTTGTCACATGGGCCTCTCCATAGGGCGGCTCACTACATGACAGCTGGTTTCCATCATAGTGAGCCAAGGGAGAAAGCAAAGGAGAGAGTGAACAAGGTGGAAGGTAGAGTCTTTTTATAACCTAATCTTGGAATTGACATATCATTGCTTTTGCCAAATGCTGTTCATTAAAAGTGAGTCACTAAGTCCAGCCCACATTCAAAGGAAGGGGATTACATAAGGGCATGAATATCAGGACATAGTTCGTTGGGAGCCATCCTAGAGGCAGCCTACCACATTTTCTGAAAGTTTTTACTTTATTCATGTTCACTAGGTGGATTTTATGCTGAAAAAATCCTTCTCACACCTTCCTTTCTCCCCTCTGCCCCCCGTGTGTGCAGAGAGACACAAAAAAGAATACATCGGTGTTTTATGATGGTTTTACTCCTCATTCCCCTATACCTGTAACCAACTTCCAGTGACACCTTGGATTTCAGACTTGGATATATCTTCTGTGGTCAGCTTTATTAAAAAATAAGCAGAGCACTTAGTGAGAATCTGTTGAAAGAATGCATACATGTGTGAATGGTGAATTGTTGGTCATTTTAATTAATATGCCTGAAGAGTTTTCAAAGGGAGTGATTTTGAGCTGCATCTTATCAAAGAATGAGTAAGGGAAATCATTTTATAGGCAACAGGCACAATCACAAGAAGTTAAGAAACAGCATGGTGTGTTCTGGAGTGGTGAGAAGTTCATTAAGAATGGGGTGAAGGATCTTTTGTGGAAGAGCATGGGAAGTAACGCTGGAGAAGCGGATTGGGGATAGATTGTTTTCCATGCTGAAGACTTAGATTTTAACTGTGTGCTAGTGGAGCTCATTAAGCAAGAGAGAGGGACTTTAGCAGATTAATGTTTTGGAAAGAGAAGTTTTGTGACTTCCTTGGAAAAAGTACTAAAGACCGTCCTAATCATGAAAGGTCATGTGGACTGAATTAAGGCAATTGTCAGTAGTTTTGAAGAGAAGATTTTAGAGACACTTGGCCTTTTTGAGAATTAGGTATGTTAGAGACTGCCAGCTGTCGTCTAATATATTCTTTGTTTTTCTTCTATAATAATGGATTTTTTTGCAGAGAATAAAAATTATATTTACTATCTCCTTTATGTAACACTGTGACTAAATTTTGGTCAGTGTGATGTGAGCAAAAGAATTTCCAAGTTCCCACATCATTCTCTTAAAGAAAAAGGGTAATGGCTTCTGATTTTTCTTTCTTACTTCTCAGTGGCTGGAGTGTATACCTGGTGTTAAGCCATCTTGGACTATAGACATGTAGGTTATAGTCTAAGGATGGTAGACAAGATGGAAGGAGCCTAGAGCGATGAGGGCTTTCTGTAGTAGAGCCTCTAGCTTCTGCTTTTAACTGGAAAGAACTAAAATTATCTGGCATAAGCCATTATTATTTTGAGTTTCTATTACAGAGAGCCAAACCTGATACCTAAAATAATATTGGTGGGATAAAATATAGGATTCTGTTGGAATAAAAAATGACTGAGATGTCTGGTTTGGAATACTGAATGAATTGTGACCTGATTAACTGGTATAATCCTCAAGTGGGAAAATAAATTTGTTTTCTTTTGGATGTGCTAATTTTGAGATGACTTCAGTTGTTTCCTCTGTTCCTAATTTGCACATGCTATGAGCCCAGCTTTGATTTTGATTCACTGGTCATTCTGTCCCATGTGCAGTTTCTACAATCAAATTCCCACTAATATTCTATGTTCCTTCTACCCCCTTAATCTTAACTATAACAAAAATTTCTAGCTGTGAGTCTCTGCACTCTCTGTATTCTCTTTACCTACTTTGAAGATGGAACTGTTGAAGAGCTGTGCCTTTATTTGCTTATATTATTGGAGAATGGTTCTGAATATATCATTCTGTTATGACCATGGAAACAAAGATTATTAGGATTATTTAACAAGTCTGGCTTATCTCCTGATTCCTAGTGTAGTGTTTCTGGCTCACTGTATTATATTACTATTTTAAAATTTTATTTCTAATGAAAATTTTGTGACTGGAGTCACTTATGTATTTGATTATATGTGTCATGTTTTCTTACATTTTAGCCTAAAGCATCAAAGGGCAAAAGTACAGGACATGAAAAAAAAGTCATTCATCCATACAGTAGAAAAGCAGCTCAAATTGCAAGAGAGTCCCACAAACAAGAAAAAAAGGAAAAGTAAGTATCTTTTCATTTTTATTATGCATTAGTGAAATGTCCCTTTATATATTTATATTTCAAACATGTATCATTCCTCAATATTTTCTCCCTCTGTTACTTTAATAAATATTTCTGAAGTATGTTCTATGCACTGAGGGTAAAACTGAACAGACCTCTACTCTTATAGAGCTTACCTAAAATAGATAATGTTTTTAAATAGCAGTGATGAGGGCAGTGAAGGAAAATTAAAATTAAAAAAAGGGTTATGAGATGGAGTGTGAGGAAAAGGTTTTGTTTTACATAGGATAGTCATGGAAGCCTTGCCTGAAGAAGTGACATTTGAGCAGAGAGTAGGAAGGTGTAAGGGAGTGTGCTATACTGATATGCATTGGGCATTTAGGTTAAAAGGCCTGTGAGGCACATAAGAGGACATACAGAATTGGCAATTGGATATGTTGGGTCTGTGGTTCAGTGGATAGATTAGGGATGTAGACACATTTGTGGGAGCACCATCAGCATCCACCTGGGATTTCAAGCCATTAGACTGGATATAATCACCTAACAAATAACTGTAGATCAGAAAGAAAGGAGCAAAGGATTAAGCCACCATTGAGAGGCTGAGAAAAGGAGGAGGGTCCCACAAATGAAACTGAGAAGAAGGAAGAAGATGGTGTTTCACAGATATCTTAAAATATAGACCAAATAAAAATCATCCTTTTGACTATTTTAGAATAGCCTTACCATTTTATTATTTTATTTTATTTTACTTTTAACACTTAATAGGTGGCTCTTTTATTTTATTTTAATTTTTTTATTTTATCAATATACAATGTGGTTGATTACTGTGGCCCATTACCGAAACCTCCCTCTATCCTCCCTCTCCCCCTTCCCTGCCAACAATGTCCTTTCTGTTTACTTCTCATATCAACTTCAAGGAATTGTAACTGTTATGGCTTCCCCCCCCCCCAGGTTATTTATGTATTTATTCATTTATTTATTTTTAGCTCCCACAAATAAGAGAGAACATGTAATGTTTCTCTTTCTGTGCCTGACTTGTTTCACTTAATATAATTCTCTCTAGGTCCATCAATGTTGTTGCAAATGGCAGTATTTCATTCTTTTTTATAGCAGAGTAGTATTCCATTGTGTAGATATACCACATTTACCGTATCCACTCATCTGATGATGGACATTTGGGCTGGTTCCAACTCTCAGCTACTGTAAAGAGTGCTGCGATGAACATTGGGGAACAGGTATACCTTCGACTTGATGATTTCCATTCCTCTGGGTATATTCCCAGCAGTGGGATAGCTGGGCCATATGGTAGATCTATCTGCAATTGTTTGAGGAACCTCCATACCATTTTCCATTGGGGCTGCACCATTTTGCAGTCCCACCAACAGTGTATGAGAGTTCCTTTTTCTCCACAACCTCATCATCATTTATCATTCACAGCCTTTTGGATATTAGCCATCCTAACTGGGGTGAGATGGTATCTCAGTGTGGTTTTGATTTGCATTTCCCAAATGCTGAGTGCTGTTGACCATTTTTTCATGTGTCTTTGGCCATTCATATATCTTCCTTAGAGAAATGCCTATTTAGCTCTTTTGCCCATTTTTTAATTGGGTTACTTGTTTTTTTGCTGTAAAGTTGTTTCAGTTCCTTGTATATTCTGGATTTTAATCCTTTGTCAGATGTATATTTTGCAAATACTTTCTACCACACTGTTGTTTGTCTTTTAACTCTGTTAATTGTTTCTTTTCCTGTACAGAAGCTTTTTAGTTTGATATAATCCCATTTATTTATTTTTCCTTTGGTTGACCATACTTTTGGGGTAATATTCATGAAGTCTGTGCCCAGTCCTACTTCCTGAAGTGTTTCTCCTATGTTTTCTTTAAGAAGTTTTATTGTTTCAGGGTGTATATTTAATTACTTAATCCATTTTGAGTTGATTTTAGTATATGGTGAGAGGTATGGGTCTAGTTTCATTCTGCATATGGATATCCAGTTTTCTCAGCACCATTTGCTGAAGAGGCAGTCTCTTGCCCAGTGTATTGGCTTGGTTCCTTTGTCAAAGATCAAATGGCTGTAGGTGTGTGTGGGGGTTGATTTCTGGAATCTCTATTCCATTGGTCAGTATGTCTGTTTTTATACCAGTACCATGCTGTTTTGGTTATTACAGCTTTGTAGTATAGTTTAAAGTCAGGTAGTGTTATGCCTCCACCTTTATTTTTTTTGCTCAGAAGTGCTTTGGCTATGCATTGCCTTTTGTTATTCCATGTAAATGTTAGGGCAGTTTTTTCCATTTCTGAGAAAAATGTCTTTGGAATTTTGATGGGGATTACATTGAATTTGTATATCACTTTGGGTAGTTTGGACATTTTCACAATGTTGTTTCTTCCAATCCAAGAGCATGAGATATCTTTCCATCTTCTTGTATCCTCATTAATTTTTCTCAGCAGTGGTTTGTAGTTCTCATTATAAAGATTATTCACATCCTTCCTTAACTCTATTCCTAAGCATTTAATTGATTTTAGTATATGGTGAGAGGTATGGGTCTAGTTTCATTCTGCATATGGATATCCAGTTTTCTCAGCACCATTTGCTGAAGAGGCAGTCTCTTGCCCAGTGTATTGGCTTGGTTCCTTTGTCAAAGATCAAATGGCTGTAGGTGTGTGTGGGGGTTGATTTCTGGAATCTCTATTCCATTGGTTTGGGGTGGCTATTGTAAATGGGCAAGCTTTCTTGATTTCTCTTTCTGCATGTTCACTATTAAAGAATAGAAATGCTACTGATTTTTGTGTGTTGATTTTGTATTCTGCAACTTTGCTGAAATCATTTATAAACTCCAAGAGTTTTTTTGTAGAGGCTTTAGGCTGTTTGATATACAGGTTCATGTCATCTGCAGAGACAGTTTGACTTCATCTTTTCCAATCTGGATGCCCTTCATTTCTTTCTCTTCTCTGATTGCTGTGGCTAGGACTTGCAGCACTATGTTGAATAGGAGTGGTGAGAGTGGGCATCCTTGTCTAGTTCCAATTTTTAAATAAAAACTTTCAGGTTTTCCCCATTCAGGATGATATTGGCAATGGATTTCTCATATATGCCTTTAATTATGTTTAGGTACTTTCCATCTATACCTAACTTATAGAGGTCTTTATCATAAATGAGTGTTGAATTTTGTCAAATGCCTTTTCAGCATCTATGGAGATGATCAGATGGTCCTTGGGTTTGATTTTATTGATGTGGTGTATCACATTAATTGATTTGCATATGTTGAACCAACCTTGCATCCCTGGGATTAATCCCGCTTGATCATGGTGTATAATTTTATATATGTGTTGCTGTATTCTGTTAGCTAGTATTTTGTTGAGGATTTTTGCATCTATATTCATCAAGGATGTTAGCCTGTACTTTTCTTTTTTAGTTGTATCTCTACTTGGTTTTGGTATCGGGGTGATGTTTGCTTCATATAATGAGTTTGGGAGAATTGCCTCTGTTTCAATCTTTTGGAATAGTTTGTAGAGAATTGGTGTCAATTCCTCTTTGAATGTTTGGTAGAATTCTGCTGTGAACCCATCTGGTCCTGGGCTTTTCTTTGTTGGGAGCCTTCTGATAACACCTTCAATCTCTTTTACTGTTATTGTTCTGTTTTGTATCTTTACCTGGTTTTGGTATCAGGGTGATGTTTGCTTCATAAAATGAGTTTGGGAGAATTGCCTCTGTTTCAATCTTTTGGAATAGTTTGTAGAGAATTGGTGTCAATTCCTCTTTGAATGTTTGGTAGAATTCTGCTGTGAACCCATCTGGTCCTGGGCTTTTCTTTGTTGGGAGCCTTCTGATAACAGCTTCAATCTCTTTTATTGTTATTGGTCTGTTCAGATTTTCTACATCTTCTTGGCTCAGTTCTGGTAGTTTGTGTGTGTCCAGAAATTTATCCATTTCCTCCAGATGTTCAAATTTGTTGGCATATAGTTGTTTTATAGTAGTCTCGAATGATTCCTTGTATTTCAGAGGTATTAGTTGTAATATCACCTTCTTCATTCTAATTTTTGTTATTTGGCTCTTCTCTCTTCTTTTTTTAGTTAGCCATGCTAATGGTTTGTCACTTTTATTTATCTATTCAACAAACCCGCTTTTCTATTCATTGATCTTTTGTATTGTTTTCTGGGTTTCAATTTCATTAAGTTCTGTTCTGATCTTAATGATTTCTTTCTGTCTGCCAACTTTGTGTTTGGATTGTTCTTGTTTTTCTAGTTCTTTAAGGTGAAGTATTAGGTTGTTTTGGATTGTTCTTATTTTTCTAGTTCTTTAAGGTGAAGCATTAGGTTGTTTACTTGCCATCTTTCCATTCTTTTGAAGTAAGCATTTAATGTGATAAATTTCCCCCTTAGTACTACTTTTGCAGTATCCCATAGGTTTTGGTTTGATGTATCATTGTTTTCATTAGTTTCAATAAGTTTTTTGATTTCCTGTTTGATTTCTTCTTGGACCCATACGTCATTAAGTAGAATGCTGTTTAATTTCCATGTGTTTTCATGGGAATTTCCAGAATTTCGTTTGTTATTGATTTCTAATTTTAATCCATTGTGGTCTGAAAAAATACATGGATGATTCCAATTGTTTTGAATTTGTTGAGAGTTAATGTGTGACCTAACATTTGATCTATCCTGGAGAATGATCCATGTGCTGATGAGAAGAATGAATATTTTGAGGTTGTTGGATGGAATGTTCTGTGGAAATCTGCCAAGTCCAGTTGGTCTAAAGTGTTGTATAGATCTTATGTTTCTCTGCTAATTCTTTGCCTAGATGATCTCTCCAATATTGATAGTGGGATATTCAGGTCCCCTGCTATTATGGTATTAGTGTCTATTTCCTTCTTTAGGTCTAATAGATTTTTCTTTATAAATCTGGCTGCTCTGACATTGGATGCATATATATTTATGATTGTTATTTCTTCTTGATGAATGAATCCTTTTATCATTATGTAGTGGCACTCATTATCTCTTTTTATGGTTTTTGGTTTAAAATCTGTTTTATCAGATATAAGAATAGCTACTCCAGCTCGTTTTTCATTTCTGTTTGCATGGTAAATCTTTTTCCATCCTTTCACTCTTTATGGGTGAGGTGGGTCTTTATGGGTGAGGTGGGTCTCTTGAAGGCAGCATATATTTGGGTTCTCCTTTTTAATCCAGTCAGCCAGTCTGTGTCTTTTGTGTTGGGAATTTAATCCTTTTATATTGAGTTGTTATTGAAAAGTGTTGATTTACTCCTAGCATTTTATTGTTTTTTTTTTGTTTTTGGATGTCTTAAGTTTCTTTTGATCCTTTCTTTCTGATTTACTGTTTGTCTTCTGTATTTGTTAGTTCTTTGGGTTGTAGATAAACTTTTTTTTTTTCTCTTCATTGTTGGCCGTTTTATTTTAGTAGTGGGTTTTGATTTTTCTTGAGTTTTTATGGCAGTGGTAGTTATTTTTCAGGTACCAAACCCAGTACCCCTTGAGAGTTTCTTGTAAGGGTGGTTGTGTGGTAGTGAACTCCCGCACTTTTTATTTGTCTGAGAAATATACTATTTGCCCTTCATTTCAGAAGGATAGCCTAGCTGGGTAAAGTATTCTTGGCTGGCAATCTCTGTCTTTTAGTATTTTGAATTTATCATTCCATTCCTTTCTGGCTTTTAGGGTTTGTGATAAAAAGTCTGATATTAGGTTTATTGGGGCTCCCTTATAGGTGATTTGACACTTCTCTCTTGCAGCTTTTAAGATTCTCTCTTTGTCTTTGACTTTTGCTAATTTGACTATAACATGTCTTGGAGAAGACCTTTTTGGGTTGAATATGTTTGGGGATCTTTGAGCTTCCTGAATCTGAAGATCTGTATCTTTTCCTATACCTGGGAAGTTTTCTGCCACTAATTTGTTGAATAGGTTTTCAGTGCAATCTCCTTTTTCCTCCCCTTCTGGAATACCCATGACTCGGATATTTGAGCTCTTAAAGGTTGTCTGATATCTCTCTTAGATTTTCTTCAATGTTTTTAATTCTTTTTTCTTTTTTCTTCTTTTTTTTTGTCTGCCTTTGTTATTTCAAACAGCCATCTTCAAGGTCATAAGTTCTCTCTTCTACTTCTGCAAGCCTGCTGGTTAAACTCTCTGTTGTGTTTTTTATTTCATTGAATGAATTCTTCAGCTTAGCAAGCTCTGCTACATTCTTTTTCAGGGCATTGATTTTCTTGTACATTTCTTCTTTCAGGTCCTGTGTACTTTTCCTCGTTTCATCATGCTGTCTAGCTGAGTATTCCTGTATCTCATTTAGTTTCCTTAAAATTATCACTCGAAATTCCTTATCAGACATTTCAAGTGCTTCTTGTTCTATAGGATCTAGAGCCTGAGAGTTATTACCTTTTGTTGGTGTACTTTCTTGATTTTTCATATTTCTGGTGTCTTTCTTTTGATGTTTAGTCATTGTGGCAGGAGATTTCATGGTCCACTTGTTCGACACTATTGTCTGGCTAGGATGCTGCTGGGGCTGCCAATTTGGAATGGCTGCCTCAGTGTCTGCTTGGTTGCCCACTGTTGGCTGAGATGCATGGTTGCCTTGGGTCTTGGTCCTCTCCGGGGAGGTACCTCTCTGGTCAGCTTGCACTCTGCCGGGCTGAGGATGGATTTGGGCGGTGACGGTGTGGCCTACCTGCTGGGTCGTGTTCTGGCACCACAGGGTGCATGGTCTCCACAGGTCTTGGGCCTCTCCAGCTGGACACCTCTCTGATAGGCACTCTCAGGCGGGCTAGGGATGGAGTCGGCTGGTGGCAGCGAGGCCTATGTGCTGGGTCAAGTGGTGGCACTGCAGGGTGCATGGTCTCCACGGATCTTGGGCCTTTCCGGCTGCTAGCCTTACCATTTTAATGAATATTAGATACATTTGCATACTAGCTGATGGAAACCAGCACTTTCATTGTTAAAGAGTTGTCCCTAGGTATCTGCAGGAATTGGTTCCAGGATCTACTATGGATACCAAAATCTGGAGATGCTCAAGTCCCTTATGTAAAATGGCATAATACTTGCATATAACCTATGCACATCCTCCCATATACTTTAAATCATCTGTGGATTACTTGTAATACCTAATATAAAGTAAATTCAATGTACATAGTTGTTATACTGTATTTTATGGTTGTGTGTTATTTTTATTCTTGAATTGCTATTTTTTTATTGTTCTTTTCCTCCCAAATATTTTCAATACACAGTTGATTGAATGGGAGGATTTGGAATCTGCAGTTACAGAGGTTACTGTAACTGTATATTGATTCCCTGCCCAAGACCTAAAGCCATGTTTAGTAGAGTTTAGCTGTTTCATAATGATTTGGCCAGAAGTTTTTTGATAAGAATCGTTGTGTTGTGATAGCATTGTCAAATTTTCTTTCTTTTGGCTGGGAGGGGGGAGTTTTACATAAAGGTTTATCATTATGGTAGTATTATTGCTTTAAGACAGTAATTTTCAAACTTCATGTATCACTTTCATGATTTTTATTATGTCTTCTTAACATGATTTACTACTACTATGATTTTGCAATTTCAGCTGTCATTTACACCTGTATTTCACAAACTTCAGTGTATATGAAGTACATCTGTAGGGCTTATTAAAATTGTTTGTCCCAACCTGTAGAGTTTTCCATTCAAAAGGTCTGGGGCAGGGCCTAAGATTTTGCATTTCCGTCAAGTTTCCAGGTAGTGCTGATGCCGTTGCTGCTGGTTCAGGGATCACACTATCAAAACCACTGACCTATACTATTATTTATTTACTATTCTTTTAAAATCTTTTTCTCTTAAATACCTTTTTGTAAATGAAGACATTTTATGTCTGTTAAAATCAACTATATACTATACCTGCCGTGAATGGTCTGAGCCTGGGACATGCTTGTGTTATCCTTGGTGAAAAGATTTGGCAAAGGTTGGAAGACTTGTAAAATAAACTAACACTAAACTAAGTTTTGTCCTTGATGTAATCTGGAAGAGTCAAAGGAAAATAGGGGGGATGAAGGGGAACTTGCTTACCATTTGATTAAAGATAGTTTAATTCTGTGTCTGTGAACTATTTAATGATCTTACATAGTAGCAATTGCATAATGGGAAATATTTTAGGAAATACTGCCTTAGAATATGATTAAGTAGTTTGGTTCACTGTGACTGTGAGCCTAGGATGTTTGTATGTTGTCAAGTATATTCAGGATTTTATGCCTTGATTTACAGAATCAGCACTAAGAAGAATTATGGATGAATTAAAATAGAACAACATGGTAATATCATATATAACTTGTCCTAAGGAAATTCTACTATTGTTCAGGGCTCTTATTTTGGTAGTATACGGTTGAAAGGTATTACTTAATTTTTCTGCTTGGGCAGTGTTCTAAACAGATTGGGCTTTCTCCTTTTTCTCGTTTATTTTAAGGAAGTCACCATCTTAACAGTCATGGCCACAGAAGCAAATACAGTTTGGGTAGTGTCTAACATATTTAATGGCTGTGAAACCTTAGACTCAGGCCGGTCATAGATGTCCGTTTTTTGAGTAATAGCATCAGTTACCATGAGTCACATGTAAGTTTAAGTGCGTGATCACAAATAGCATCTTGAAATGCTGTTTATCTCCCTGTACTAGAGCAGTACTTCCAGCAAGACAGAAATGCTGAGTTGCTTATTTTCAAAAGATGGTTGGTTACAAGATACCCAGGTGGTTGGGACAACTGAAAGCAAGATGACAGAAAAGATACCAACAGGATTAACTTGAACATCAAGTACCTGTGGCTTCTTAGAAATAAAGAGCAGTTACCAGATACTGTTTTAGTTTACTATTGGGGTGTGAAAAATTACATCACAATTTAGCATCTCAAAACACAGTTTCTGGGTCAGGAATTCCAGTGCCACTTAACTGGATGCTTCTGCCTCAGTAGCTCTCACAAGGTTGAAGTGAAAGTGTTGGCTGTGACTGCATTCGTCTCAGAGCTTGATTAAGGAGAAGTTCTGCTTCCAAGCTTACTCACATGGCTGTTGTGAGACCTCAGGTCATGGCTGGCTGTTGGCTGGGGACATCAGTTCCTTGCCACGTGACCCTCTTCATAAGACTGCTTATTACATGGCAGCTTTGTTTCCCCAGAGCAAGGGCTCTGAGATGGAGAGGAATGAGTAAGACAGAGGTCAGTCTTTGTAACCTAATTTTGGAATAACACATTTATCACTATTGCACTATTTTATTTGTTAGAAGTGTGTCTCTAGGTTCAGTCGTACACATAGAGAGCAAGGATCACTGGGGACCATCTTAGACACTACAGTCTTTTGGTAGTACATGTCTACCAATGGTACTTGCTTTCTAAGGAACAAAGGTAGCCTGGCAGCCTGAAGTATCCAGTCTCTATACTTGTTCACAGAACTCAGGATTCTTCATACCATTTCCTAGGGTTTCTTTTCAGGGAGAAGGAGAGGTGGGGGGAAGGTCAGAGAGGATGTCCATTAGGGCACTGTGCCTTTTGATGAGTGGCAGAAAATACAAAACCAGACTTGCTGGCTTGATTGGGTTGATGCTTAGTGAAGGCCTTAGTTTACTTAAAGATAACTGCGGGAGTAAATAGCAATGCTAGAGTAGAAGTTCAAACATGTTCTTCATCTTCTGCACTTGAAAGCTCTGGTGTAGGGCTTTATAAAATATGGTTTATGTTCATAGTAACTATGAACAAAAGCTAAGGTAGTTTGAAGACTAGCACCTTCCAAACTGCACAACTTACAGGTGGTGAATGGCTATTCTTTATTGTATGATTTTAACTCTGTTTTATGGTTTCTGAGTGTAGCAACATTTTAGCAAAGAATTCTAGATACCAAATGCAAACGACTCTGTATGGAACATTGACAGAGGAAACTAAGCATAATGGATAAAGTCTAGGAAACAGTGGTTTCTGAGTGTAGCAACATTTTAGCAAAGAATTCTAGATACCAAATGCAAACGACTCTGCATGGAACATTGACAGAGGAAACGAAGCATAATGGATAAAGTCTAGGAAACAGGTACTTTTGAGAATGAATCTTGTTGATTGATACCACCTCATTTAAAGAATTGATTCTTTTTAAAAGTCACTTCACTTATTAAGCCTATCTTAAGAATTTTCCTATATTTACATTCAGTTACAGTTTTAAATAATTCTCGAATCTCTCTACTTTTCTTTATTCCAATTGATACCATTGTAGTTTAGGCCCCCATTGAGTTTTTTCAGAATTATTGCAACTTGACTTCTAACTACATCCTTCCCTCCAGGCTTATTTGAAAGGAATGAATTCCTCTCAAAGCCATTTTCCACCTTGTTATGATAATTAACATACAATAGAATGGACCCATTTTAAGTGTACAGTTTTTGGCTTTCAACAAAACATTCTCTTGTGCATCTTCCCAGTCAATCCTAATCCTCCACCCCTAACCTCAGACGGCCACTGATTTGCTCTTTATTTTGATAGGGAGATTTGTCTTTCCTAATGTTGTGTATAAATAGAATTAGATTGTATGTAATCTTTTGTGGAAACTTCTTTCACTTAGTGTACTGTTTGTGAGATTTATCCATGTCATTTCATGTATTGTCCTTCCCTTTATTGCAAGTATTATTCCATTGCATCCACATGCAACTTTTTTATCCATTTACTGTTGATGGTCATTTGTATTTTTTACAGTTTTAGGCTATATTATTAGGGGTATGCAAACTAATGGGCCAACCACGTGTTACAATAAAAGGGGAAAACATCTGTGCCTATTCCGTTTTGTTTTCTATGGCTGCTTTCATGCTGCAATGGCAGAATTGAGTAGTTGTGACAGACTACATGTCTCCCAAAGCCTAAAATGTTACTATCTGGCCATTTAAGAAAATATTGCTAACTCTGCTCTTATGAGTAAAGCTGCTATGAACATTCATGTACAAGTGATTGTGTGGACATATGTTTTCATTTTTCTTTTAGTTCCTAGAACTGGAATTGCTGGGTCATATGATAGATGCTTAAGTATATATGAAATTCAGTTTATAAGAAATTAACTTTCTAAGAATTGCTGGGTCATACAGCAGGTATATGTTTAAGCATATAAGAAATGACCTTTTCCAAAGTGATAGTACCATTTTATACTTTCACCACCAGATATAAGAGTTATATTTGCTGCATATCTTGAACATGTTGTACTGTCAGGTTTTTTTATGGTTTGTTTCTTTTTAATTTTAGCCAATCTAATAGGTGGATAGTATTATCTCAGTATGGCTTTAATTTTCATTTCTCGATGACTAATGTTGAGCTTTTTTTATGTGCTTCTTGGTCACTTATGTGTCTTTGATGAAGAATCTGTTTAAATCTTTAGCTCTTTTAGCTCTTTTTGGTGCTGTGTTGTTTGTCTATTATTAAGTAGTGAGAACGGTTTGTATATTCTAGGTATATGTCCTTTTTTAGTTACTTGTATTATGAATATTTTCTCTTACACTGTGTCTAAAAACATTTTTTATAAAAAAGGCTTCATTTTATTTCTCTAGTTTTCTAGTTGTATAAAATGGGAGGGTAAATCTGGTTTACTTACTCCTTAAAGAGTACAAGCAATGTGTACTTCTCTTTATAGGAAGTCTTCTCCTTTGAAGAAAAAGTCCCCCCACCCCATTCCTTTCTTTTCTGTTTTTCTTAATCCTGGATACTTTCTCTGTATGTTCAGGTTTTAGCTTACAATTACTTACTCTGGAAAACCTTCCCAAATCCTGAAAATTCCTGTAGGTGCTTTGTAAATATGTTTTAGTGGCTCTGTTTGCTTCTCTATATTCTAATTGCCCTCTAGATTTTAAGCTTTGTTAGGATAGGGACAGTAGATTTTTTTTGTTCATTGCTGACTCTCTAAGGGCTAGTGTAAAGTCTGACAAAGACTAGGTATCCAAAGGCTTCTTAAATAAGTATTTAGAATACCAATAAATACGAGACATATATTACCTATACTCTTTTTGAGAATAAATGTTTATTTTTTGTTATAATTCTTTTCAAATTTATGAAAACATAATCATTCTGTTTTGTTCCTGTTGAAGTTTAGAAGATGACAGTACACATATTGGTTTTGGTGGCAGCACTCAGTCATCTTGAAGGTGTTTGTTACTCTTTTGTGCACAAGTATTCTACGTATTATAAAACCTGTCTTAACTTTGATAATCAAGTCAAGTTTTGATTTGCGTTTTGCAACCCTCGGTGTTGCGCCCATACCGGGGACCGGCAACGGGATCGCAACCCTCGGTGTTGCGCCCATACCGGGGACCGGCAACGGGATCGCAACCCTCGGTGTTGCGCCCATACCGGGGACCGGCAACGGGATCGCAACCCTCGGTGTTGCGCCCATACCGCTGACCGGTAACGGGATCGCAACCCTCGGTGTTGCGCCCACATCGCGCTCAGCCAGTGAGCAGGAACTGGTCTCCACATGGGATCCGAACCCTCGGAGGGAGCGCCGCCACACTCCCAAGCGGCGCACTCTCCAGTGCGCCACCGGGCCGGCCTATAAGAAAAAAGTTTCTGATAACATTTTGTTCCATTGACTTAAAAGAGAAGCTGGTGTTCAGTGTTTCTGTGTTAACAAAATTAATTTCACGTGTAAAAGAATGATCTTTGAATTGAAGTTGTTTAAACAGACTTTCTTTTTGTTGTTATTGACAGATTTTTAAAACTAGGTTTCAAAATTTTCTAACACATGTACACCTTTTCTTCTAAGATTGAAGAATGAAAAGGCTTTGCGTCTTAATCTTATTGGTAAGTGGGTTTACGTACTTGAAATTCTGGCTAGAGTATAGTGAATTTCTGCCCTATACTTGTTTTTCCTTTTACTCTCCTGGTGAAATACTACATTTATCAAAATTAATTTTCATTTAACACCCCAACAAACACATTGTAAAGTAAAAAAAAAAAAAAAAAAAATTATTAAGTCAAACCATCATAAGTTGGGGACTGTCTGTATATCCATCTGTCTTTCTATCTATGTATAGTTTAATTCTAATTTACTGACCTTTAGGATTATGAAGGATTATGGCCTATTGTGGAAACAACAGTTCACATTTAATGATGTGAATATGCATAGCTTCAGTCTGTATCTTAGCTTCACAATATCTTTTTTTTAATTTTTTTGGTCAAATTTATTGTTAGTAACTTTTTACTGATTAGTGTGAGATTTAAAAATAGTCATCTCAGCTTTATTACTAAAATTAAAGGTATTTGAACCGTCTCTAATTTTTCATTGGGTAATAGAATAGTATTTCTAAACAAGGTATCAATATGTTGGGTAGGGCCATTTCTTGATCTGTAATGTTGAGAAATCTAACTGAAAGTGACTCCGATGGTCAGATTTACTCATAAGGATGAATTCTTTTGGCTCTTTAATAATGTATCTCAGTCACTTTCTGCATGGTATCTGGCAGCTATTGGATGTTTAATGTAGTTACTAACTTTGGAGTCTTCAACCTCTTTCATCTGTAAATGGGGATAATAATAGTATTTATCCCCGTAGGATTATAAAGCTTGTGACATAGTGCCTGCAGCTTATTAAATGTTCAGCATATATCAGGCTCATCATTAATCTAATCAAGTTTAATGTTATTATATTTAGATAATTTCTGTTTCTTTGCTTTTTTAATACTTAGAACTTCATGTTAAAGTATTGTTGTTGTTTTTTTTACATCCATATTGGATAAGACATATACACAGAAGTGCATTCCTCGCACTCCTGTCTCTTCTCTAAATTAAAATTTGACAATTTAATTTCTGACAGACTGGTTTAATTAGCATTGAGCCCACACAAAGCTTTATATTTAACATTAAAATAAATTTTGTTTCTATTTTAAACATATTGATGTTGAAAATTACAATGAATACCTCTTTACTAATATGATGACTTGTGGTGCTAAACTATCTTGGTATTTGTTGTTTATAGGTGAAAAACTGCAGTGGTTTCAAAATCATCTTGATCCCCAAAAAATGAGATATTCTAAGAAAGATGCTTGTGAATTAATTGAAAGGTAAACACTGGGCGTATTATGAGCAAAGGGTCAAGAAGAGGGAATTCTCCAACCTGGTTCTCTAAGAGCTAGAGCTCTGTTCTGGCTTTGTGGAAGAGTAGGTGGGCTTCGTGGTAAGAAAGACTTTAGACTCATATCCTAGCTTAGCCACTTCAGTAGGTTTGAAATCTTTCTGGCCTCAGAGTGGTACTTAATCCAGTTTTTTGAGATCAGGAAAGGCTTCCTGGAGAAATGTCACCTAAACTGGCACCTCAGAAGTAGGGATTAGGAGACTAAGACAATTTAGTCTGAAGAGCCTCTAGCCAGAGAGAATGATATCCAAGAGGCCCAGAGCTGAGCGCAAAGGTGACATATTTAATGATCTGCTAGACATTTGATATGATTAAAATTACAGGTTCCAGTAGGGAAGTGTGGCAAGTACAATAAGTCACAAGCAGCTAATGAAAGACCACAGGTGTCAGTCTAAGCGTTCGTACATTGAGGAGCCATAGGAGCGAGCACCTGAGAGGTTCGCATTTAAACTTTAGAAAGGCCACAGTTGTGAGAATGAGGAAAACGAGAATGAAGGCACATGGCTCCGGCCAGGAGACCACTGAGAGGTGGATGTAGCAGTCCAGGCAGGAGGGACGCTGGCCTCTGCCTGGTTAGTGGCAGTTTGAGGAAGAGAAGTGAAAGATGCCAAAGCTGTTAAGAAGTAGAAGTTTCAGTCTTTAGTGAAAACTTAGATGTAGAATAAAAGGAAGAGAGAGGTGGTTTCAAGGAAGATGCCCACCTTCCTCGCCTGGTCACCTGGATGAGCGGTCATACTGTTTCCTGAGGGAGGGAGCCCAAGAGATGGAGCAGTTATGATGGGGACTGGGTGGGGCTGGGTGGCTGGTGACAAGCTCAGATCTGATGCGGTGGAGCCACTAGGGGACCTCAGCAGATAGTGTAATGGCAGGCTGTGATTTAGTCACTCAAGTTAAGGAAGTGGTTGAGTTATCCAGGAAAGAAGTAAAGAGGTCTGAGGAAGCGAGGTACTGAGAGGAATATAAAAATGTAAAGACAGGTGAAGCCTGGGGATGAAGTTTTAAGTGAATTAATAAAAGCTGAATATGTGGACATTGTAACTCAAATCGTCTTCTTATTTTTTAGATATTTAAATCGATTCATCAGTGAGCTGGAGCAGATTGAGTTGCACAACAGCATCAAAGACAGGCAGGGAAGGCGACACTGTTCCCGAGAGACAGTCATCAAGCAGACCACAGAGCGGGAGCGACAGCAGTATGAAGGATATGGCCTTGGTGTGTCCACTGCAATTTTTTTCTTTCTAAAATACATAGACATATCAGATTTATAATTCATTTCAAAGGTTTAATTTTATTTGTTCTTTTTATTTAGTTTGATTTTCTTCCTTTGATTTCCTTTTCTTAGTGTTTAGAATAATTTCAGATATTTTTTTCTTCTACATTCCCAACAAAACTATCAATTTTACGAAAGTGACATGATCCCTTTCTACTGTTCCAGTATGTTTTCCTTTCCTTTCTGGCACATACCTAATTTGCTTTGTTACAGGGTTATCACTTGCCCATCTCCAACTACATCCAAGCTTCTTTAGAGCAGGCAGTATGTCCTTCTGATTTTTGTCATTCTTACAGTACCTAGGTACACTTACGGTCATTCTTGAGAAGCTATAGAAATAAAATTTTCTCTCTGAGCGTTGCAGTATGTTATTAGTTTGGCAACAGTCTGAAGAAAAACAGAGGGAGAGTATGCTTAAGGCTTGCAAAGCCACAAACTAGTCACTACCTAAAGGCTACATATGGCCTCCAGATGTATTTGATTGGCTTATTAATTGTCAATATTAAAAATATCTGGTGATTTCACCTGAAAAATATGGATTTTCAGCTTCTCTTAAAAAATCTCTTAAGTCTGGCAACTTAATCTGCTGGAGTGGAGGAGCAACTGTCCTTTTTAGACCTGGACATATATTCTCAAGTTTTCTATTGTTCTAACCCTTCCTTCATTCACGTTCTTTGCTTGGTCCCTGTAGGCATTTGTGTTATGTGGATTTGTTTGGAAAGTATAGTAAGTGAAATATTTAATAACAAGATTAAGTTTTCAAATTTTAATGGCACAGAAGTACAAAGGTACTTCAAAGAGTTCATGGAAAGATTTGTATTATGTTTTAATTCTATTTTTTCACTAACCTTTTGAAGTACCCTTGTATAAAACCCTAAAGGAAATATCCTGTGGGTAACACTAGAAGCCATGAAGTAGATGGCAATTCCTCTTTATTCCTGAGAAGTGTCTTAGCTGAAAAAGCAACAGAGAATAGCTTCAGAACTATTTAGATCTATACTTAAATCCTTACAGTTTACCATATAATTGAGGGCAAGTTATTTAACAAGTCCTAGGCCTCCTTTTCCTCAATTTAAAAATAGAATAAGGAGTGTACCCACTTCCCCAGGTTGTTTAAAAGTTAAATGAGATTTTATTTATGAAAGTGTCTGACACAGTACCTAATATAGGAGGGTGTTGGAGGGCTTCAGCTAGTCCCGTATCCTTTTCACCTAAGTAGTTACCTTTTACAAGTGTAAAATTTGTCTTTACTTGTAGTCTCCAATTCCTCATTTTAAATTATCTTTGGAACTTTTTTTAATTAGGCCTTTGTTCCAACCACTCAACCAAAAGCAGTCATCACTGATGAACTTCAAGTTGCTAAAACGAATAGTTGCTAGACCAGGCATTGACTCTTAATCAACTTTTCTCCAGCATTTGATACAGATGATAATTCATTTTCTTGTCACACTTTTTACTTGGCAGAGAAGACCTTGACGTCTCCTAGTTCTCCTCTTAGTTCACTGGCCATGGCTTTTCCACTTCCTAAGTCGTATCCTCATCATCCTCACAAACTGTGATGGCCCAGGTCTCTGTCCTTGGACCTCTTCTCTTTACACCCATTCCTGAGTTGATCTCATTCAATCCTGTGGGTTTAAATACCATGTAAATGCCGATAACTTCCAAATTTATATTGTCAACCCCTACTTGTTCCCAGAACTCCAGACTTGCATTATCCTACTTGGGTTTCTCAAACTCTGCTTGAATGTCTTATAGGCATCTCGAATTTGACTTGTCACAAAGCAAAGTCCCGCTTTTCACCTAAAACTTGCTCCTCCTATAAGTTCCCTATTTCAGTCAGTGGCATTGCCACTTTCCCAGTCTCAGATCAGAAACCCTAGAGTCACTTTCACAGTCCACATCCAGCCCATCAACACAATATGTTTAGAATCTGATGACTTTTTGCTACTCCTGCCATCACCTCCATAGTTCAAGCCACCATCCTCTCAGCTGTACCATCGTGACGGCCTCCCAGTTGGTCTCTGTGCTTCCACTCTTTCCCCCTAAACTTTGCTCAACATGTAGCAGCTAAATTAAGTAGCAGGAATTAGCAGAGCACATCCAAGGTAAAGCATTCACTGAGGATAGGGCCAGTACAAGAACTCAGGTCGAGTGTTCTTCCAGCTGTGCCAGATGCTTCGTCCAGAATCAGATTTGTCAAGTGAACTCTACTTCACACGTGTCTAGAAACCTGTGGGGAAATTGTCACAAATTCTGATTTGATAAGATTTTGAGAAGACTAGATGTGAACACCACCTCCCCCTCACCCTCTGGTGGCATAACTGCTTCTGACTCATTTTATTAGGATTTTAAAAAAAAATTTGTGCTTTAATTTACACCTTTTATACTTAACCCCTCAGACTCTTTTCTGAAACTATTGTAAAAGTCAGTATACAGTTGTATCAAACATTTTTGTTTTTTGTTTTTTATTAATTGAATACTGAATTTTTAAAAATATTGCATTGGCCAAATTTTTTGCAACAGGTTCCAGTTTTTGTTATACATGCCTCTTGTGTTTCACCAGTAAGTATGATTATGTGTATTGGTTTATGATAAACTTTCTAATAATCATGATAGAGAACTGCCATACACCTAGTTTTTATTTAAAATGGGTTTAAATTTTATTCAACTTTTTTGAGCATCTATTGATAGTAGTTTTTAAAAAAAATTTTTTTCACAGTTTGAATAATGTGATTTTCTTAATATTAAATAATCCTTGCATTCCTCCGATAAATTCTACTTTGTAAGGTAAAGTATATGCTTGAAAAAAAATTCTACTTTTCACCAAAAAAAAAAAAAAATACAACACAGCCCAGCATGTTGTTTTAGGGAACTGATAGTTAGATTTTGTTAGTACCTTTTATGGTTAAAAAGGATGGGGTTTATTTTGTTAATAGGTTTGTTTATTTCACAGATTCTGTGCTTGACTTTATTATTTAATAGCATTCTTCTTAAATCACCTTCTTAAACTAAGCACTTTATACTTGCCAAACTTACTTTTCACATTAATTATACCAGTGCTTTGAAATTTTGTTTTCTTTTGGATATTTTTGTTGTTAATTGGTTTTTTGTTTGTATCAGAGATAATAAATGAGGAAGCTGTGCAATGATGTGATTTGGAAAATGTTGCCTAATGGATATAATTTTTTTTTTTTTTCCCAGAGATTCCAGACATTCTAAATGCAAGTAATCTGAAAACTTTTAGGTACGTCTGTCTCTTTGATTGTTCCCTTGAAGCTCCATGTAAAATATATGAAGCATAAACTTTCTTCCCTTTTGATTCTGGATGTTAGAGCTGAAAAAAAATCAAGGGTTTGTTTTAACCTTTTCTCTTTTATCAAAGGAAAAATTTTTCAAAGTTGTGTTTATTTGAAGCACCTATATACACTGAAATGAAAATGACATGGTATACCTTTTGTTTTTCAAAATAGTTTAGAATACTTTGATATAGTACTTCACAGAACTTGATCTCCCTGTTGCTCCCCAGCTTTTGTTTTTTAAAATGGTAAAATAACAGTAACACCCCCAGACTAAGACTGATCTGCAGCACCCTCTTTTGAAGAGAAGATGGTTAATGGGAAGTGATACCAGGGAAAGGGTTAAGTCATCAATAGCTGCTTGGTCCAGTGGCCTCTCTAATTGTACTCCTTTGTGAGCAGGGAGACGACTCAGTAGGATTTCAGTTTTTTACTTCTCAAGCATAGGTTCTCTGTCTTTAAAAAATAATGTTTATTAATCATTTTGGTCTTAACTAGACCATGTTGATGGGTCTGAAATTTAATGTTAATTGAAATTAGATAAATTTAAATCTAGTCATACTTTGTCAAAATTATTTTATGTATTCTTATACTTCTGAATTCACGGAACTAAATTAACTCTAATAGAATTCATCTATCACATTTAAGAAGCTGTGCACTCTTTAGCCTCATGTACAGCATGTATTTATAATTTAAATACATGGAGCTTAAGATTCTTTTTATACCCTAAATCTATTTTTGCCTGTAATATTAATTACTCAAATATATAAATATGCTTCTTATTTCTAAAACAGTGTGTGTTTTGCTCTGCCAAAGAAATCCAGAAACGAGAGAAGCGATGGATTTAGCCTGTTGGTATTGCTGGTTAGAGTGTAATTCTCAAAACAGTCTTCACATTGCTTCTAAAGCAGTTGAACATAAAATTGCCACAGAATATACTAAGGTTGAAAACTGAAAATATTCTATTGTAAAAGTAACAGTTGTTAGATTACTGAAGCTTAACTGCGACATATACCTGTGTGTAAAAGAGAAAGCTCTTTTGACTATCTGTTTTGGAGATTTGCCAAGTATGACATACTTTCTACTTTTGAGATTCTTGATACCATGTAGTCTGTCTATTAGAAGGAGATCTTCAGGTTAGAGAGAATAAAATAAGGGAGCACAGCCTCCTTGAAACTTCTGCCTAGTATTTTCCCATATTGCTTTTGAAATTTTGAGTATGTGGGATTCTCTGTGCAGTTATTGCTACTGTAGATTAATGAGAAAATACAATAAATATGGTAAAAGCAAGCCTCAGTTCTTGGAACGTTGTTTTTGTTTTTGTTTTTTTTCTCTAGTGAATTTTCTAGTCCATTTGAGTATGCTTTAAATTTATGTAAGCTTTCTTCTACTACTTTAAGAGTTTCAAAAATTGACTGTCTTCTGCTTTCCCACCTCAACTCACACCGACATTCTATATTCTTTCTTTTTTCTAGGGAATGGGATTTTGATCTGAAGAAATTGCCAAACATTAAAATGAGAAAAATTTGTGCTAATGATGCAATTTCCAAGAAGCACAAGAGGAAAACTGTTAGAACTGTAGACAGAGGTTTAGAGGAAATGGAACTGAAAGATGAATCAAGTGACTCGGATGAGGAAATGACTACAGTGGCCTAATTGTGTTTACTTGAGTTGAAAAATAATTTGAAAGCTTCAGGTTACACTCATTCATTACGGTAAATAATTGTCTAGATTAAAGAATTTGCTATTTCGCTCATTTTATTATATGATGAGCATTCTATTTGCAGTTTCAAAAATGGTGTTATGATTTTTATTTGAAAATGAAGGTTGCTTTTCATTTACATTAAATTGCTAAAATAGATAAAAGTGATCTGCAAAAACTATTTGCCCTGTATTTTGGGGAGGGGGAACAATGTGGGTGAGAACAAAAAAAATTTGATTTTTTTCCTCATGTGTAGTTAGAATTGCCTAATCTCACATTTGGGGGAATGGACAATAACCTATTTTCTAAAAAGCTCCTGTGGATAGTTCTTGAGCTATGATGATAGCAAAATGGTCTTTCAACAATAGTGTCACACTAATCCTCCTTAAACATTAAATCTTTTTTCTTTCAGTATAAAACGGGAACGATGTGATATGGAATTCACATACACTGATGTAATTATTATTTATTATCTACTGAGCAAGAGTTAAATGGTAAAAAAATAAACAATGACTGTCCTTGTTATGTTGATCTCCCCACTTAATCTGTCATCTTTTGACAAAGGGGATAAATGATGCCAGGTTAGCTCCTTTTGATTGCATACTACTTTCTGCCTTCTCATTGTGAAAAGTTATAGATTTTATTTATGGAGACAGAACTAATGATCGGTGAACCAATGATTTTAGTTGTGTTAATTTTTTCTTCCTAAAGATAGGTTAAATTGATATGTAATGCTATTTCAAGTATCATGAGAAAGATGAATATTGAAGAATTTTGTTTTTCACAGAATTTGTTAAATTCAAGTTAGTTTGTTTTCAAAAGGTTGCAAGGCAAGTGCATTTGAATGTCTTCAAGAAAAGAAAAATTAGCATTGTATGAAGTTAACTAGATATCAACTAAGTTTTGTTAACAGTTTATTTAAAGCATTATAGCTTTTTTACTTCCGAAAATGAAAAATAAAATTTATTTACATAATTTCACTTCTTAAGATTCTAATTATTTAATTTTCAGTGATATAACCAATGCTGATTAGCTAATAGTGATCTATGTAAAAGTGTCATTTATGGTTACATGAGAAATTAATATCTCTTTAGTCACTGGGAAGTTTGTTTTCTTTTTTTGTTTGTATTTAGTCTCAAAATGGTTGTAAAAACTGAGTCATAAATTACAGTAAAGAGAATAAGAACTGTTTTATCTGGTCTGATATTTAAAAGGCCATAATGTTAGATGAATAACTTGTGAAAACAGCAGGTTGTTCTCCCCCTCAAACATTTGTTCCTAGTTTTCCTATGCTGTCAAAGTAAAAAATAAAACTAACAAGCTACACTGTTAGAAACTAAAAGAGATGAATATTTGTTGAAAGAATGAGTTTGCATTGCCATTTAGGACCATACTAATCAATATCATGTCACTCCTAGCTGGACCAAAGTAGCCTAAGAGATAACTTGTCTTTAGAGTGATGCTTTTAAGTGATATTTTTAATCCTTGTCTGTAGAGCATGTTCATTTTAGAGTAATAACCTGTGCTTCTTTCATCTGGACCCCTAGTAGATCAGTAGCATATATTTCTAAGACAGCTCCGACAGTCTATTGCCACAAAACAAAGTAAAGGTAACTTACTTTATTGGCACTTCTGTGTAAACTAGGGGCTGGTAAATTTTTCTTGGTAAAGGGCCAGATAGTAAATATATTAGGTGTTGCAGGCCAAATGCAATTTCATTTGCATATTTGTATGTGTGCGTGCATGTGTGTGTGCGTGCGTGTGTGTGCGTGCGTGCGTGCGTGCGTGCGTGCGTGTGTGTGTGTGTGTGTGTGTGTGTGTGTGTTTTACCATGCTTGAAAAATGTAAAAACCATTGTTAGGTCACGGCCATACAAGATAGGCCACAGGCTGGACTGACTTGGTTATTATAGTTTGCCGACCCCTGGTCTAAACCAATGAGCTGAACTTCCATGGACATGTTAATGATAAATTTCTAAGTTAAGAGCAGCTATCTCTGATATCTATGGTCTTTTTTCCCAGTATCCTAGTCACTTTCTTGCCTTACTGACATATGTGTCCCTTTAGGACTCTGTTCACCTCAAATAGAACGTTTTTCTGTTCTTATATCACGTATATTTCAGGAGCAGATTGGGTATGTCCTTTTTGCTCTGCTGCCACTTCAAAATAATTTCTCCTTTAATTCTTTGAAGTTCTGTCATTGTCTCCCTTTCCTTATTATCTTAACCTCCCAGAAGAACCTTTTTGCCCATTCACTGAAGACTTTAGCTCTTGGCTCAGTTTTCCTCTTTCTCCCCTGTAGTAATCATTTTAATGAATCCTTGTGTATAACAAATATAAGACTGACCTTTAAGTTTCCCAGTCTTTTTCCTATGATCACAGGCCTCTCAGTGGTCACATCTGGATCCTTTTCATCACCTAAAACTCTCCGTAAACTTGATTTTGAACATTTAACTCTCCATTCACTGTCTCCTATCCTTCTCCATTGCTGAAGTTGTACACCTTGACCTCACTCTCAGCGTGCATCATCTGTCTCCATCATCTCTCCGTCAAAACCCAAACCAGGTAACACTCATTTACCTGTTTCCTTCATGCCTGTTCCCAAGCAGCTCAGCATTGCTGAAGAATATTAGACAGATCATTTTCACATTCAGGTGTGCAGGTCTCAAGTGGATTCTCAATACTGCTTAGTGATCTTACTATGTTTCTCCATTGTTTATTTTCTGACTTGGAGATAATTATTTTACCAATTTTTCATATTGTCTACCTCGACTTGAATTCCTGCATCCTCAACATTCACCTATTGGCTTTTTATACATCCTTGAGAAAATAAAAACTATTTATTTCTTTTCTTTTGCTTTAAAGGATGTAGTGTCTTTTCTTTCAAGGGCAGATACTCCTACGTACTTGTGTTCCAGTTCCCATTCTCTATTGTCTTTCTCAGAAACTTGATTTTCCCCCAAGTTCTTCACCTCATTTTTCAAGCCAGAAATCTGCCTGTAAATCATCCTTGATCCTTCCTTCACTTTCTCTCTTCCATGCCCTCTCCAGTCTAATTTAGTTAGCCGATACTTCTGGTTGCACTTCCAAAATGAAAGTCAAGTGAGCCCATGTCTGGCTGTCTTTACTTTTCACCCTTACCCACGCCACCATGTCTTGCCTGTACTACGTGCTCTAGCTTCCTAACTGGCCTTCTTGCCACCATTCGTGCTCCTCTTGCCAGCACCCTGATGCCCTTGTCTGTATCCACCTAGTCCACTTAGGCAAGGCTTTGTCTCAGCCAACCTGAGTCTTATAAGAATGTCCTGTGATTTTCAGAACATGATGTGGGAGGATATCACTTGCCTCCTTATCTTCCAGGAATGATATATTGAGACAGTTTGTTATCACCTCTTGGGAAAACCTCCAGTCTATTTTGGGTATGGCTGCAGGCTATACAATTTAGCTTCAGCCATGGAATCAGCATCTCAGTAATAGGGTGCTATACTCATGATACCGTGTTGTCACATCATCTTCCTCTGTTCTGTTTGTGTGTTCCTGTGGGACAGGACATGGGTAGGTGGCACCATTGTTTGTAAGTAATAAACTCATTCTTACAAGTGCCTATTTCTTTACTGGCTGAATCTATCAGCCTTGGTTGACATTTCACATTTAGGATGTTGGTACTTAATGTTCCCCTGCCTGCATTGCCATTCCTCTGAGTTTTTGCAAGGCTGACAGTAACTGATCTCTCGTCTTTCAGGTCTGAGCTCAAAAGTTACCTCTTTGTCTAAAGCACCTCTACCCCCACACCCTTGTTAGCCTTGGTAATCTATCACAGCATCCAGTTTAGGATCATTAGTTGAACATACAATGACAATGATTAGTGATCTAGGAGTGTTTGCTGTAATTTTGAGTGGTGGAGGATATCCAATTTGGGCAGAAAATGAGCTCATTTAAGTAGTAGACCAGTAGAAAGGCCTGCAGGCTCTCTGAGCCAGTCTGTTTACCCTGAATTCAGTCTTAGAAGTTGGGGCTTTGGAAAGGGACATTTTCTTTGCTATCACGAAACTTCCTAGATTAGAAATAAGAGTCCAGTGTCTTTCTCTTAAAATTTATTATCCATGCAGTTGTCTGAATCTGTGGAAGTAGAGATAACCCCCAACCTTTTTGGTAAACAATACCAGATACTTAGGACCTTCCATTACCAGGTGCTTAAGACCTTCCGTCGCCCCAACCTTTTTGGTAAACAATACCAGATACTTAGGACCTTCCATTACCAGGTGCTTAAGACCTTCCGTCGCCCCAACCTTTTTGGTAAACAATACCAGATACTTAGGACCTTC
>NW_007728526.1:81469-164899 GCF_000696425.1 Galeopterus variegatus | reverse complement strand
GGGGGGGGGGGGTGGACCGTTGGTCAATACCTCAGTCTTTCCTTTGCCCGCCGAAAGCTAAAAGCCCAATGGTTTTAAAAATTGCTTAAAGTGGCCAATAAACGGCGTACAACCCAGCCTGTTACCAAAGCCTGCCTACCAAACTGTATAAAAGATGCTTGAGTTAAGAGCTCGGGGCCGCTCCTGTCCTGAAAACGGGGCGACCTCCAGCATGCCGGAAATAAAAACCTCTTGCTTGTGCATCCATCTCTGTGCCTCCTGGTCTTTGCGAGATGAGCCTTCCCATCAAGTAAGAATTGTGCTTTTAGTCTGGTCTTACAAATCTACTCTTTCATTATCTCTAAGTACAAAAATGCCATTATATTCTTATTTTTCTATACCCGAGCATTATTCATGAGAAAATCCTTCTAGGTTACATTGTGATTTATCTTTAACATTTTTTAAAAGAGGTTTTGAAATTCTATATAGATTATTTCCATTGGTTTCCTCTTGTGTCCTTTCTACAATGTCATGGGTTAGTCAATGAATGTTTGCTTTAAAATAATTATAAATATGTTCAAACCCTGCTTAAAAACCCAGACAGACCACAGTAAAATTTTAAGTCAAGAATTCAAACGTGTTTGAATATTGCAAATACAAATCTGTAGAAATTGCAGCATGTTAGACAAAAAATATAGAAACCACAACCAAGGTTTGGTTCACTTGTTTAATATACAAAGTGTTTCACAGATAATTATTTCTTTTCCTAATTTCTCTTAGTACACATTATTCACAAAACAGTAAATTGTTAATGCAAGAGAATTAGATAAAACCAAAAAAGTACAAATGCCCAATCTCAAAAATTGCACACAGTTAAAATAATTTTTACTTTTTGTTTTAATGCAATATCCAGTTTCAAAATGGGCTTTGTCAAATGTGGAGGAAACACTGCAGCCCAAAATACAATACTTTGCTTTAACTGTATTGATATGTAAAATAGCACCATTGGGCTGACTTAAGAAAGAAAAAAGGTTTTCATCTTTCCCAATTATTATATAATGACTTACAATAATGATGGTAATAACTTTTAAGAGCTCTACTGAGTTCCAAAATACTCTTTTCAAAACAAAGAAGGGTAAACTATGTTGGGCAGAAGGAATAATGTTCTTACTTTACCCCCTGACCCTTATAATTTCTCTTAATGATGTTGTTCTAATGAGCTAATTTTCTAGACAAAGAATAGATGTTTTAAAGGGTAGCCAAGGCTCTTTTGCAAAACTAGATAAAATATTACTATTAGGCCATCTCCTCTGGGACTATAAATCACGTGTAACAGCAGCTCAGTGAGATTTAATGCTGAGGCATTAAGAAACTCCTTAATATATACTTGTCTTTCTTCAACTTCTGCATTGCTGTGTTCCAAGTTGTTGGGATCACTTTTGTTTGGAATTTTTGTTGTTGCTGTTGTTTTGTTTTGTTTTGTTTGATTTTGTATTTAAGCTTAATTGTCTTTTGGTGTTCACTTTCTAAAAGAATTGGAATTTCATTTTTTTACTATTTAGTCTTTAGTCCTATACAATAAAGGTGACAGTTCTTCAGTTAAAAAATTAACAGTATCAATGTCTGTGGTTTATGGGATTGATAATACCACAGATGCATGATTATAAAAAGCTAGGGTTTTTAACAATTGTAAGTTCATTCTTCAATTTTAATCCTTTGTTTCAATTCCATATTACTGCTTAAACATGCCTCAAAAAACTGTAATTCTGTAGAGCAGTTTTTCTTTTGAGGAGTATATCCAACCAGTCAAAGCCAAATCTTTTCATTGTTTGAAAGGGCAAATATTCCATTGCCACACAAAATGTAAAAAGAAAATAATCAAGATTAGGTTTTAAATGCATGTTGTTATTTCAGATGTTTGAACCATAAACAAACACTGAAGAAGAGCTTTTTAAAAGATTTAAATTCAGAAGTTCAAGGTTTTAAAAGGTCAAAAGAATAGCAATTTTGTTTGTTGACTTTTATTTTAACCAGGGAACTATATTATTTTCTCATTTCAAAAAAGTCAAAGCCCATAAAAGTTAATTTCCAGAATTTAGGTATAGTTTGAAAATATGTTATCTTTTATCATGAATGTAGTAATGCTTATCTTTGCTTTTCACTCTAGAAATATTTTCTTAGTGTTACATGTAGGCCTTAATAAATGAGACTTTATTTTAGCCAATCATCTCCCACTGTGAAATGAGCTCTGCATTTATCTGTCTTCCTTAGGTTTGTACAGAATTTAAAAAAAGTTTTTTTCATGATAATCAAGGTAAGTAATCCTTTTCCTTCCAGAGCATTGTTTTGTTTGCTGGTGACTAGATTATTTCCCCAGGAGTGTTCATAAGCAGCATGTTGCCATTACTACACCACAGGAAAATGGATTAGCAAAAAGCGTAGGTGGGAAAATTAACAGTAAAATTGAATCAAGGTAAATCCCTTGGGTATGTTGTTATGGTTAAATCACCCAAAGCTTTGTTATTCATAAATGTATTTGTCTCAGATCTTTAAAACAGAAATTTAAGAAAAGTTAAAACAAAGTTTAGTTTATTGTTCATGTTTTTTTTTTTATAATGTCACTTATGTCCTTATCTGTGCAGAATTTTTAGTTCCATTTACTTGCCTCAACTTTGGCCTCCCTGTGCCTTTATTCCATATCCCTGTAAGTTTTAAGAAAGATGGTTTTAAACCTTTTGTTTCCTGACTGGATACCTTAACATTTTTCTTGCATATGTACATTAATACACATACGCCACACACACACACACACACACACACACACACACACACACACACACACACACACACACACACACACACACACACACACACACACACACACACTTGACATTGTTTACCTTTTCTTTATTTCTAGGAAGTGGGACTATTTGGACTCAGTGTAAGTCACTACTAATAGTAATAATATCTTTCTCCTTATTTAAAGGTTATTTTCCCTTTTTCCTATGACAATCTGTGAAGAACAAGCACACTAATTACAAAGTGCGTCAATGTGATACCCAGATTTGTGCAATGTGATACCCATACTTTGGTTCTTATGGCCATCTTTGCCTTTTCACAATAGTAAATACAACAGTTAACAAAAATAAGTCACCATTTTTTATGTAGAGTATCTTTCTTTGACAGGCTACCATATCTATAATCTTCAGTTCACTGCAATATCATTCAGACTTCAGTTTTACATGAATATGCAAAGAACACAATAATCAATTGTCAAACCTAAACAACTCAATTTATTACTTATCACAGAATCTGTTGAATTTTTTGCTTCCCAACTATGCAAGATAAATAATGTCAGCTTTTTAAAATAAGGTCTGGATTCTTGGTCATAACTACTCATCTGTCAAGTTGACACCTCATATGTGTTTAAAGAAAAAAAAAAAAACCAAAAAACCTTACACTTTTGATTTAACAACAAAAATATTTAATTTTTATTTCCCTATCATAAGTGCTTCCTAGTAGCAAACAGAAGTTAATAACTTTGCTACATACAGATTGTTTTATCTTTCTATACTTACTTTTGTTTTTTCTCCCTTTAAAGAAATGTTAACTTCATCTAACTCTTCAAACCACTATGCTTAATTTGATCAATTTACTGCTTTGTAAAATCATAACATTCGTGAGACTTTGAAATAAAGGAATGAATTAAGCTGATGTCTTGAAATATTTAACTGTTAAATGAAGCAGAGGCTTAGTCTCTAATTTTAGGGCTCTGCTATCCAATATGATTAACTCAAATTGAGGTGTGCTGTAAAATACATACTGGATTTTGAAGACTTGGTTAGAAGAAAAATAAAAGATAAGAACTATCTTAATTTTTTATATTGATGTTGAAATAACTTTTATATATACCGTTAAATTAAAAATTATCAAAATTAATTTCACCTATTTTTACTTTTTCTATTGGGGCTACAAGGAGATTTAAAATTTACATATGTGGCTCACATTTGTGGCCCATGTCATATTTCTGTTGGACAGCACTGTATTAGAGGAACGAGATAAAATATAAGACCTGATAACTGATTTCGGCTTCTGTGGGTATTTAACAGAGCTAATTAAACCCCAACATTTTCAGGATTTTTTTTTTTTTGCTCGTGATTTAAACATGATTCCAATTATTAATATTTTCAAATGTATATTGCACCTATTTTAAAAAACATGCATCTGTCAAAATAACTGACTCCACTATAGCCATAAAAATCTATTAGCTGTTAAAGCATATCAAAATATGCATCCTCCAAGTTTGCTTTCAATGTAACTTAGGGATGATGCAGACAGTTTCAGGCTTAAAACCAAATATGTTTGTTATTTCCAGATGAGATAGTTAACATACAAGACCCTAGAAGGAATACACGTTACAATTCAAGTCTGTATTCTTGAACTTTCCCCTGCTACTGTGAAGAATATCATGTGTCCATTTAATCTTTTATCATTGCCTAAAAGCATTCCTGCTCCAGTGATTCTGAATTGTCTTTGAAATCATTCTCTGGCAAACTTTTCCCATTTCCGTATCACACTTTAGGCTGTGCTTCATGGGATCCTGGTCATTTGGTGTATTTTTCCCCTCTTCCTTTTTAAACAAAGTAAGGAAAAACGTGCCAGTAGGAGAAAAGAGGAGCAAAAGGGAGTGAATAATTCAGGATCACTTCTGTCATTTGTAGTGGCTGAGGGCTAGAAAGATATTCTTCAGTGAAGAAACTCCCAACTGGTTCCATCAAACTGGTATAACTTCAGGGGGACTGCCCTCTGCAGATGGCAGTGAATTTGTACCTGTTTGTGATACAGGCACTACCACGGCATCCTTGATGTCTGTGTTTATATTACACGAGAAATTTTTCTCCAGTTTTTTGGCAGTGTCTGGACAATTTTGCACAAAGATCACGCGGTTGTAGGCCTTCAGCCTGCGCCACAGCTGAACATAGACTTTACACTGTACATACATGAAGACGAGACCTCCTGTGAAGCCAATGGCCACCACAACCAGTTTTGTCCAAAATGGCCATTCAAGGACACCTTTGAAATCAAAAGAGAGAACGTTATCACCAAGTTGTTATCAATGGATTGGGTAATTTTTTTCTACGGCCCCTTCAAAAGACTGTGGTTGCCTGCTAAATTAGGTTAGTAAGGAATATATAGTCAACAACTAGTAAAGAATACTAAGAATAATAACCTGAATTGGCTTAATTCCTTTTAAACATTCTAAATGTCTTGTTAAAATTGTATATGAGGAAATTTTCTCACCTGCCACTGTAATGATGTCTTTTTTCTCTCAGCATCCAGTTCCTACTATAATTATCAGATAAACACTTGCTTCAACTTTTATTCCTTATAGCTAAATCTTTAAGGAAGGCTAGTGAATATATTGAGTGAAAGAATCAGAATTTAAAATCCTTTTAAGAAGATGAAGTAATGGGTGCATGTATGGGCTTGCACATACAGGTCCCCCTCCCCACCCTCATTCCCTTTAAAATAGGGAGGGAATGAGGGAGGAAGGGGAGGGGGGAGAGAGATAAAAGAAAGAAAAAGAAGCTGCCAAATTTTACCAGAGAGAGAAGAGAATTCCTGAGTATATATGCAAAAGATTCAATCATTTGTTTCATAAATCTTATGTTTTGCCACTGAGAACCATCACTTTCTTAGACATCTATATTTTCTATTAATTTCCATCACAATCACTAGAAATAGGCTTTCTTCCACAAAGAAACAGTTTTTAAAATTATTTCACAAGAGTTTCTGTAACTACAGCAGTGATATTTAGGCCATACACAATTGTAAACATTAAATATATGATAGTCAAGGGTCCACCTCTTGCCAACATCAGGATGGCATGGACATAACTTGAGCTGTCTTCATTTATGGGAAAGGTCAAGAAAAGAGTATAGTTCAGTCTGTTGCACCAGGAAGGGCTTATAGAGTAGCCGAGAGTCTACAATTCAACCTTGAGATTTTATTTACTTATAACAGTGAATAGTTATAAAAAATATTCTACATATATTTTGTAGTAGTGACATTTGCTTTATGCTTCTGGAAACAAAGAAGACACTTTCTTGTTTCCATCGTGATGAAGCACTTTGTACCCTATGATTAACCAAAAATAGCAGTGTCACCCTGTCAATTTCTGGTCCCCAAATAATGAAATATTGAGCATCTCTTATATGTCCAGATCACCAGCAAAGACAATTTTATTCTTGACTTCTATATAGCTGATGTTGCAAGTTATGTCAAACCTTTCTGAATGTGATAATCACATAAGATTTTGTCTTTTCCACCATGAGCAAACTAATAAAAGTAGTATCCATGGTGATTTTCTGTATATTTTCCTCTAAATACCTGTTTGGTGAGCCATTCTTTCTGAAGTCTGATTCCCTTGAACCCGTACAAGTAATTTTTTTTTCTTTTTAAAATGATTTGGCTCTGACTCTTCCATTTTGAAATAGTGCTTTTTGATCTTAAAAAGAGTTGTGAAAACTTGAAAAACCTCTCACTGCTGTTGATGTTTCATTAATTTATCACTGTTTGGCACTGATAGTCTGAAATGAATTTCTATGCTTCTTTCAGTAATAAAATCTGAAACTTACTTTTTGCAGTGGATTAAATATATGCAATAGAATTTATTAGAACCTTTATTGGTAGCAAAGATAAGTTTTTTCTAACTCCTAATTTGCAAGAACGTCTTCATGATTTGACTAATTCATAGTAATCATCATTATGAATATATACTTGATCCTACTGGAAATAATACTTCAAAATATCATTGACCAAAGCTTGTACAAGGAGAAATAATCTGAGTAGGGAGGGCTATATCTATTAAAGAAATCAAACCAATAATTAAAATCCTTCCAAAGAAGAAAGCATCAGGTGCAGATAGTTTTACTAGTGGATTTTACCAAAGATTTAAGGAAAAAATGATATCAATTCTCTATAATCTCCTCCAGAAAATAGAAGCAGAAGGAATACTTCTTAACTCATTCAATGAGGTCATCATTGTCTAATACTAAAGCAGGCAGATGTTACCATGAAGGAAAATTATAGACCAATATCTCTCATGAATGTAGATGCAAACATTCTCAACAAAATTTTAGGAAATTGAATCCAACAATATGTAAAAACAATTTTATTTATTTCTTTTTCTTTTTTTGGGGGGGGGGGTGCGGCTGGCCAGTATGGGGATCAAAACCCTTGACCTCAGTGTTGTAATGCCACTCTCTAACCAACTGAGCTAAGTGACCAGACCCTAAAAACAATTTTACACCATAACCAAGAGGGATTATTCCAGGTTTACCAAGTTGGTTCAACATTCAAAAATCAGTTAATGTAATTTATCACACCATTCATAAAAATTCATTCATGATAAAGATTAGGAATAGAAGAGAATTTCCTCAATGGGATAAAGAACATCTACAAAAACCCTACAACTAACACCATACTTAATGGTGAGAAACAAGACGTGTGTATCCCTTCTTTCCACTCCTATTTAACATCACACTGGAAGTCCTAGCTAATGCAATAAGACAAGAATAAGAAATAAAAGGTATACAGATTGGGAAGGAATAAATAAAACTATCTCTGTTCACAGATGATATAACTATCTATACAGAAAATCCCAAATAATTGACAAAAAACACTTCTGGTTTTTTAAATAAATGATTACAGTCAGGTTGCAGGATACACAATACACAAAAGTTAATTGCTTTCCTATATATAAGCAATAGCCAATTCAGAATTTGAAATTAAAAACACAAGACCATTTACAGTAGTGCCAACAAAACAAAACAAAAACAGCAACTACAACAACAAAAACCTTAGGTGCAAATCTAACAAAATATGTACAAGGTCTGTGTGAGGGAAACTATAAAACTCTGGTGAAAGAGATCAAATAATATCTAAATAAATGGAAAGGTATTTTACATCTATGGATCAGAAGACTTATTATGATATCAATTATTTCCAATTTGATCTATAGAATCAATACTATCCCATTCCAAGTCCCAGCAAGTTATTTTATGGATATCAACAAACTGATTCTAATGTTTATATGGAGAAGCAGAAGATCAGAATAGTCAACACAGTATTAAAGTAGAATAGAGTCAGAGGAGTGACACTATCCAACTTTAAAACTTACTATAAAGCTACAGTGATCAAGACAGTGTTAACAGTGAAAGAATAAACAAAAAGATCAATGAAACAGGATAGAGAGCCCACAAACAGATTCACACAAATTTAGTCAACAGATCTTTGACAAAGGAGCAAGAGCAATTCAATGGAGAAAGGGTAGTGTTTTTAACAAATGCTGCTGGGACAACCGGACATCACACGCAAATAAAATAAAATAAAATAAAAATAAAAAGAGTCTACACAGACCTTACATCTTTCACAACTAATTAGAAATGGATCAGAGACCTAAATGCAAATTGCAAAACTATACAACTTCTAAAAGATAACATAGAAAATCTAGGTAACCTTCGGTTTGGTGATGACTTTTTAGATACAACACCCAAGAATGATCGATGAAAGTAAAAATTGATAAATTGGACTTTATTAAAATAAAACCTTTTGTTCTGAGAAAGACACTGTTAAGAGAATGAAAAGAAAAGCCACAAACCAGGAAAAACTTTGCAAAACACATGTCTGATAAAAGGCTTGTATTCAAAATATACAAAGAACTCTTAATACTCAACAATAAGAAAATAACCTAATTACAAAATCTTCACCAAAGAAGATAGATGGCAAATAAGCATATGAAAAGATGCTTAATATATGTCATTAGAGAACTGCAAATTTAAAGAGACACCACTATAATATACCTATTAGAAAAGCTGAAATCAAAAACACTGACAACACTGAATGCTGGAGAAGACGTGGAATAACAGGAACTCTCGTTCATTGTTGGTGGGAACGCAAAATGGTACAGCCACCTTGCAAGACAGTCTTGTAGTTTCTTACAAATGACACAGCACTGTGCTTCTAGGTGTTTACTCAAATGAGTAAAAATGTAAGTCCACATGGAAACCTGCACACAAATGTTTATAGCAGCTTTATTTATAATTGCCCCAAATTGAAACAAAGTTTCCTTTAATAGTGAATGGATAAACAAACTGTGGCACATTCATACAATGTAGTATTATTCAGTAATAAAAAGAAATGAGCTATCAAGCTACAGAAAGGCCTGTATTACTGGTCTTTTGCATATTGCTAAATGAAAGACGCCAGTCTGAAAAAGCTACATACCATATGATTCCAATTATAGGACATTCTGGAAAAGGCAAAACTATGCGGACAGTAAGAAGATGAGCGATTGCCAGCAGTTCAGGGGGAGAAGGGAGAGATGGATATGTGGAACACAGGAGATTTTTAAGACAGTAAAACCAGTCTGTACTATTCTGTAATGGTAGAGACAGGACACTACGCATTTGTCAAAATCCATAGAACTGCACAACATAAAGAACGAACCCTAATATAAACTATGAACTTTAATAATAACGTGTGAATATTGGCTCATTAAATGTCACAAATGTGCCACACTGAGGCAAGATGTAAAGTATTGGAGAAACTGTGTGTAGGGGTAGGATGAGGACCAGGTATATGGGAACCCTTTCTGCTTTCTGTGCAATTTTGCTGTAAACCTAAAACCACTCTAAAAATGAAGTCTGTTATTTAAAAAATAAGTCATTGGGATTAGTTCCATCAATGCAAGTCTGTGTCCAGATCACATTATAGAATCTCTTCCGTAAGAAATGGGTTTGTCAGTATTTAAATATTTAGAAATTGGTAATGTTTAGACAGTTTATTGTGCCTAAAATTTGCTGTTGTCCTGCACAATAAATGCTCATGATCTGATATGTATTATCTTTTAATTCTATTTTTCCACAAACTTTTTGAAGTTTGTATCTATTTACTTTATAGTTATGCTCAGCATCCTTATTTCTTTCATCCAATGCCTATCTTACTTTATCCAAAGTCATATTTGTTTGACTATTTAGCAATTAGATTAAGCAGTAGTTTCTATGTTTCAGAAAAGCTTTTAACCACAGACAAGCTGGAGATGTGTGCTTTGTCTCATGCTCTAACACAGGTTCAAGCTTTAGCATATGCTGTTCCCTTTGCCTGGAGTTCCTGCCCTCTTAACTGTATAATAAACTACTAACCTTTCAGAACACAACCCAGGGAGAAAAGGTGCAGTCTCTTGTTATGAGGTTGGCAAACACAGCGCACATGCCCTAATCACTGACAACACTCTTTCCTGCTATCCCTGTGATTGAGTGCTTCATGGTCTCCAGCACTTCAATCTAGGTCAGCCTTTGGAGCTGGCATATGAGATGGAATCTCTTTGCCATCTGGGCCAGAGGAAGCAGACACTTTTTCATAATATTGCAAACTGCCTGATAGTAGTCTAGGATAAATCCTATTAATGTTAGCTAAATAATTGTTGTTGTTTGCAGTAAAATAGAATGACTATGAACATACTAAAATTAGGAGAAATACTGGAAGTTTCAAGCCTCTCCCTACTGAAGTCATTACTTTGGAAAATTAATTCGATGTATGGGGTTAACTCTTTAAAGGAACAGAAATCAATGATGAATATATTAACAGAAGATGCTAGTTTTAGAAAACAAACTGGCAAGGAAATACAGAACTTTTGATTTTAGAAACTTTAGTGTACAAAAATGAACTGTGTCAGACATTTATCGTTAATCAGCATTTTGGTAGTCATATACAAATGTTTCCATCATCTCTCTCTCCTACAGACATCTCTGATTCTAAGGATAGGTGTTTTAACAATGGACATACACGCCCTGGGTTGGATTTCTTTATAAATGTGTTTTTGCAATCAGCATGTGTTCAATGATAGCACCATTGTTACTTAGAATGATATTAATGGCACTCTATTATGTATTCCAATACCCAGCAGAAAGATTTTCATTTAAAGACAGAAAAACATAAAGATAGTTACAGAAAATTGTGGTGTAAAAATGCTTTGTATTTATTCGTAAAGTTCCCAAATCACTCATTATAAACAATCAAGAATAATATCTTAAAATAGTAGTAATAATTTTTGACCATGAATGGAAATTTCTGTTAATTTTGTCCTACTCTTGCAGCACAAGTTTATCATTTAAAGATTTTACTTTGTTTTTCAAAATGGATTATTTATTTTTGGAATAATGTTTTTTTTTTTTTTAATTTTTATTTTTTGGCATATTTCCAAAGACTCAACTTCTTTGTGAAAGAAACCCATATTATTGTTTAGAGTAGATACAATAAACCTCGTTTCATTCTTGATTTTTCTGGTGTTCTAGTAAAAGAATTGAAATAAAAATTCAGAGTTCAAAGACCTTTATTTATTTATTTTTTTTATTTTTATTTTTTTCCTTTTTCTCTTTTTTCGTGTCCGGCAACGGATCGCAACCCTCAGTGTCGCGCCCGCACTGGACCAGGACCGGCAACGGGATTGCAACCCTCGGTGCTGCGCCCGCACCTCGCTCAGCCAGTGAGCGGGAACCAGTCTGTATGTGGGATCCGAACCCTCAGCGGGAGCGCCACCGCGCTCCCAAGCGGCGCACTGTAGCAGTGCGCCACCGGGCCGGCCCTCAAAGACCTTTAAAGACCATCTATTTCAATTCTCCTTTCTCTGCCTTTTGCAATTTAATGCCAAAGCTGAGACCTCTACCTAATGATGTTAATGTTGGAATTTGACTTTCACACTCTGTAGAAATAGCACTTAACTTGCTATTCTTATTTTGAAATACTTTGAGTTAAAGTCTTTATAAGTGATTTTAGGAGGAGTTTTGAAGAATAATCAGTAGTATGTAATAACTGTAATTTTCACAGTAAATGACTGGACTCTTACGGCCATTATTCCTGTATACTGAATAACATAGTAGCATCAAAAAGTAGTTAAAAATAAAGATGAATTCTTTATGCAGGGAGTCCTTCCTTGCATTTTGAATTCAGAGGGCTTTTTTTTTTTTTTTTTAAATCTCCTACCTTAGTTCTCTCCATCTATGCATGGAGAAAAATTATCTTACATACTGACTCAGTATAGAGCACAGTTTCTCAATTGCGGGCAATTTTGTCCCCTAGGGGATATTTGGCAATGTTTGGGGATATTGTTGATTGTCATACCTGGGTTGGGGTGGGGTCCTACTGACATTTAGTAGATAGAATCCAGAGATGCTGCTAGACGCCCTACAATGCATAGGACAGCATCTTCTCCTCCTCCCCCAACAAAGAACTAGACAGTTCAAAATGTTAATAGTGCCGAGGGTGAGAATTCCTGTTGTAGGAATTAAGTCTATTATTATAAATAAGAGACATTATTATAAAGAGATGTAAGTCCTTAAGACTCCTTATTAGAAATTTATCTCTTTATTAGAAATTTGCAGGAGAGTTCAGAATACAAATGAGACAGACATGTTGGAGTTCTCCAAATTTAGAGGACTTTTTGCTGTAAGCTATTATGTTGAGCAGTAATTTCTATGTTTCAGAAAGCTTTTAACCACAGACAAGCTGGAGATGTGTGCTTTGTCTCCCATTTTTAGGAAAATCCCCAAGGATTACTTCCAATTTTTCCTTCTGTTTGCTAAATCAGACTACCAGCTGTTTCTCACAAATGCCTGGAGATTTTCCATTTCTAAGCCTTTATCCATTCTATTTCTTCTCTCTGGATTTTGCTTTCCTACTTCTGTGTGTTCTACCTGTCCCATACAACCCAACTCAGAAGTAATTTCTGGCTGGAAATAAACTTTCCCATTGTTCCAGATCCATGTTCTTTCTCCACTTGTGGCATGAGTTCACTTTCTCACATTTTCACTTCGCCATGCCATAATCTTGACAAGCACAGAATTTGTCTACGTGGCCTTTGTTTTCCATAGTGCCTTGCTCAGCAGATATTTCAAGGATGAATGACAGCTTTTACAGCCTCTCTTCACTTGTCAGGGAAGTTCTGCTTTTGTTGGTGAAAAATCTGAAGAAATCTCCACTCATGTCCCTCCTCTCCTTCCAGAAAGAGTGACCAAAACCCATAGATACCTGGAAATCCGCGCCAGGAGAAACCAACTACCACTTTCTCCGCCTTTCTAGGATCCCTCCACTTTCCTTCACAAGGTATTTCTGAGTTGATTTCCTCTGCCCAAGTCATGTTCCCACAACCTGGGAAGTCAAAACTCCCACTAAATCCCAAGACTAAGTTTACAGTGCAGAGCATCCCCCAATCCTACATGCAGAAGGCATTTGGATATAAACCCGTTGTCCAAATGACCATCTTGTAAGAGAGACAGCCTGCTCTTTCTCTTGCCTTTGACTAAGTAAGCAAGATTTTTGTTTTCTATAAAAGAAATGATTATTGTGTTGTTATAAGAATTTTACTTTGGAAAACTCACTATAAGAACGTCTTGAGAGGAGATGCTAAAATGGGGCTAAATGTATTTTTCAGGAATGTTTTCATTGGTGAGATGTACTTGCCTCCTTTTAATGAAACTTAGCAAATTGCCTTCATACTCAATTTTATTGGACTAGTCAGTTTCTCTGCTGTCTTCTGCAAAGAGGAAAGAATGCACATAACAAAGGACACTGGTAGAGAAGGGAAGGCACCATGTCTTACTCCCTGGGGATCATTGGTGTAACCCAAGGAATTTTTTTTTTTTTAAAGATGACCAGTAAGGGGATCTTAACCCTTGGCTTGGTGTTGTCAGCACCACGCTCACCCAGTGAGCTAACCGGCCATCCCTATATGGGATCCGAACCCATGGCCTTGGTGTTATCAGCACTGCACTCTACTGAGTGAGCCACGGGCTGGCCCCCCAAGGAATTCTTTGTGCTCACTAGTATATATTTGAAGATGTAGCCTGCACTTGGAAATGCCATGAGCACAAAGTTGTCTCTACTTGCCAGCTTGAACAGAAATTTGGAAAATCTAACTTCAGGCAATTCCATAATCTGCTCTTTCTCTGAAGCACAAGGATCTGTCTCTACTTCTCCCTTTGTGTTTGGAATCTTTCTGCGGGAGTTCTGTAAGTTTAGGAATACACTCTGCCCATCTTGATTTCCCAAGCATTAATGGGAAACATAGCTTAAAAATCTTTGGGCAGGAATTGGGGGAGCAGGTATTCTTGCCACCAACATTTTCTGAGGAAGTAAGAATCTTCTCTTGACGGGCCGGCCCGGTGGTGCACTGCTATAGTGCGCCGCTTGAGAGTGCGGCGGCGCTCCCGCCGAGGGTTCGGATCCCACATACAGACCGGGTCCCACTCACTAGCTGAGCGAGGGGTGGGCGCAGCGCCGAGGGTTGCGATTCCGTTGCCGGTCCTGGTCCGGTACGGGCGCGACACCGAGGGTTGCGGTCCGTTGCCGGACACGAAAAAAAAAAGACAAAAAGGAAAAAAAAAAAACAGAATCTTCTCTTGTCTCTCATAATAAATTTAATTGATTCATCTGAATTCCATATTGTCATGCTAATCCCACAAGATTTGGCAATAGGTTCTCAAACAATCTCAATATATGATTATTGAAATAAATGCATCCAGGCCTCCTTTTTATGATTGCATACATGTGATGTGGCATGTGAGAGCTGCACCATGTTCCATCCCATTCCAAACAATCTACACACTAATAGGTTTTCCAAGAAATGCTTAGGCCGGTCTATACGTTTGTCCTTTGATACGATGTTGAGGACTTCATAAATTAGAATTAGAGGAATCAAAATGCTATGTTACTTTGCCTGAAAGTGTGCTACTTTCAGGCCAAAGAACCACAGGATCAGACCACAGTTTGTAGGGAAATTTACGATCAGATATTTAAAGAGTGAGTGAAAGCACTTTAGACAGAGAAAACCAAATGGACCTTATAGCTCATCCTAGACACCTGGGAATCTGACTCTGGGCAAGATTTTTCTAGCAAGCCAGGGAGAGAAACTGGGGTGTCCAGGTAAAAGTAACTGTATTTATATAACTGAAATAAAAGATAAAAATAAAGATAAAAGTAAAATTTAAAAATTATTTTTTCACATAAAATATTCCCCACATCTTCTTCACCCCATTTTCTGTTGGAGTTGGGTCAGGAGACAGGGATTGCGCTTATCCAAGGGCATTTCCCCCTCAGGAACCTGAGACAGGAGCATTATCTGTAAACAAGGCCACTGCAACTGGCTCTTTCATCTCCTTTACAGTTGCAATTTCTCTTCATCTTCATTCCCCCAAACCCCCTTCCTCCTGTCTAAGAAATATACAAATTCCAAAGTGACTCAGACTTTTATTTGATTTCCTTGCAGTTCAAACACTAACATGATTTCCCTTACTATGGTTAATGGCTTCCCAAGGGTGGTTTTCCTGAACAAAATCCTCACTGATTATTTTTTTTTAAATATATGATTATACATATCCGTGGGCTACAGAGTTGAATATCAACACCTGTGTGCAATAATATGTGATGCTCAAATCAGGATAATTAGTATATTCATCATTACAAAATATAATCATTCTTTGTGTCATAAACCAGTTTCTCTTGAGGGTTATGAATTTTAATCCTTCAGAATCAGCTACTTCAGTCTTTACATCTTTATCCATTTACAATTCAGGTAGCTGTTTCATTTCCTTTGGGTATTGGGCCTGTCATCTGTTTTTCTTTTTGGTCTCAGTTTCCACATCCTTGGTAGCTTGTTGCAATAATAACCCCTGGTTGGCTCTTGCCTCCTTGTAACCATGTCTTTGGGTATCCCCTCCCATATCAACTCTGGCCTTGGCCACATGATTTCCTTTGGCCAATAGGATCATACAGATATGACACAATCAGAAACTTGAAAAGTGTTTGCAAATAGTGGCTTTGCTGCTTTTTAATACACTGCAACTGCCATGTGAAGAATGCAGGGCCCGTGTACTAGATGATGAAAAATACACAGCTTAGCTGCACCTGTCATTCAGTCAACAACATTCCCCCTGCCAGACAGCTAAAGTAGCCTATTCTTGATTTTACAGCTGCCAGCTGATAAGCCAGCTGTCCTCAGACACATGAGTGAACTCCATAGAAATCAGCCCAGCTGGCCCAGGCAAGAAGAAATGCCCAGCTGACTTGCTGAGTTGGGAGTAAAATAAAAGGTTGTGGTTTTAAGTCACTAAGTTTGGGATGGTTTTTTATACAGCAAAACTCAACTGATACATCACTTAAACATAGAGGTAACAATGGTATCTACCTCAGAGGTCTATTAGTGTGAATTAAATGAATTAACAGGGTAAGTTGTTGTTGTTACTGTTATTACCGATGTGATTTGAATGCTACACATCTCTGGCTGATTAAACTGTAGATTAAGAGCAGAGCTTTCACTGGGACCTACCAATAAGGTCTTTTGAACTTCACTGGACTTCCACCTTGACGCTAGGTAATGAAAACCTCCAAAATCCAGGAGGAGAAGTCTAGTTAGCTGCCAGCCAGGCCTCTAGTATTCAGAACTAAATATTCTCATCATGTTCCCTGGTCATCCTTTGCAGTTGCAATTCCCTTCATTTGGAGAAAAGTTCAGAACTCACACCAAAAATAAGCTAAAAGTTCCTTAAATGCTTAAGTAACAACTATGGATATTATACTAGTCAGGAAATATTACTGCCAAGCATTCAGACCACATTGACAATGGCTTGTAACCTGTGGTATATCCACTGGCCCCTTTCAGACTCTTTTACTTTCCAGCAGTATTGTTTCTCTGAAAATATATGTCCTTTGGTAATAGAATAGGGTCCCCATCTCTCTCCACTGGAGGCACACAGGCTAGGTCACCTGAAACATCTCAATTTTGTGTTTTCTCTTTAAGTCAAATGGGGTAAGCCAGAAGGTCCCAGGTGGGTGTTTATAATATAGCTGAAGATCAGTCGAATTACTTATTTCCTTATCTTTAAGACAATAATTTCCAAGGTATCTTTCAAGTTTTAAACTCAATTTCTCCAAGTACTCTGCATACCTTATGTAGCAGATCATGTGACTGGAGACACCTGGAGTGTGTCTAAAAGCCTTTTTAATCACCAAACACCGGAAGAGACCTGCCTCATTTAACAGCTGCAGGGACCGTGTGTATTTAGAAAAAGCCTCTTACCAGTAAGTTGGAATATTTTTGGATGGGTGCTCAGCTTTTTACAATGACAAAATGTGTCTGTGTAAGGAAGGGTGCTCGTGAGGGTCTGATTGTGGCGGGGAGGGGGGTTTCCTTTACTTTTATCCTGGTTACATTCCTCAAGTTGGATACATTATTAAACAACAAAAACGTTCACATTTTTATAACTTTTTCCTTAACTTGTTTTAATGGTAATATTCACTGTGAGTAAGCATTTATGATACGTATGCATTATTTATATAAACACATATTTCAATTTATTTGATGCAAGTTCAAGTTCATGATGTCTTTGAAAAATGAGTCATAGGGAAGAACCTTTAGAGGACACTCAATCCAACTTTCTTAGTTTTACAAATGAAGAAAATGAGTTTCAGAATGATTATTTTATTCAAGATAACTAATGAGTAACCAAGGCAGAACTAGAACCCTGGCCTTCTGACAACTAGCCCAAGCCAAGGTCTATTGTACTTGGGTTGTTTTTATCTGCTGGAGTCAGACACTGCAAGCAAAAATTTTTGAGCATCTACTAATACCAAGTGTTCTCTGAATAATGAGGCATGGCCCCTGCCCTGGAGGAGCTTAGAGGCTCACAAGTGAGTTGGTGATGAAAACAAAATCATTTTGTTACACTAGTCCCTTGTGGTGCATATATTTAAATAATACTGGGGTGACTTTAATATCTGCACCTATAGTCTCTTTAATAGCATATGTGGTTGTTGTTGTTTTGATCTGTATCTTTGTGTTTTGTTTTTAAAACACATAGCATACTGGCGTATTCTTCTAGAACATGTAAAGATAAGGCACAAAGAATAATTGTTGTCTAAATTAGAGTTAGCAGCAAGGATAATTCAGAGTGTTTCAAGTACTCTTTATTTATTTATTTATCTATCATCACAGGGAAAAGAGAAAGAGAGGTGAGGGAGCTGTCGGGGGCATCACACATTTAATCTAAAAGAACAATCATTTTTAAACACATAAAGTGTATTTTTTTCCTTCTAGTATTATCCTTACAGTTCAACAGATTTTGCTGTTTTATACTCAACCTCAATTCTGGTTGAAAAAGGACAATTTGTTCCTCTTTAAATATTTTTGAATGTTTCCAAGATAGATTTAAAATAAATTGACTTTTAAATTATGCAGTTTTTTTCCCCAACAACTTTAAAAGTAAATTCAAGATCAGCATTCGTAATCCCAGTGCCAAAGGAAGATTAAAATAATAATTTATACAGATGCCCACACTCCCCTTAAATGTGTATATTGGGAAATAAGGTTTTAAATATAATTTGAACATAAATACAGAAGACACCCTTTGTGAAAATTACTATGGTTTCATTTCAGATTATCTGAGTTCTAGGAGCTGTTCCATTAGCAATTGGCTCTGTAGGAACAGCCATAGGCACAGCTTCTTGATAAATATCTTGCTTTCTAATTCGAAAGCTCTGAATACCAAAGATAAAAATGGCCTTATTTTCATTTGCCTTTAAGAAACTGAAAATAATTTTTATAAAGTACTAAATATATATGTATGTACATATATATTCATATAGATATGAAAGCTGACCCTCCATTGGGACTGTACCCACCCAGAACTGAGACAGAAAACATTTTGGAAAAAAAAAAATTCCAAAAGAAAAATAAAAGGTGGAAAAGCTTGGGTACAAGGCATTCACACTTCATCATTTTTTCTGCAGCAGTGACTGGGCCACTTGCCAGGCCCCTGACAGTGCTCAGCACCAAGGATGTGGTGGCGAGCAGGACAGCTCGGCACAGCCTGATCTGAGCAGGTGAAGGGACAGACAAATGAAGGAGCAATTGCAACGACGTGTGTGGCAAGTCTCATGGCGGGGCAGAGCTTCCTCACGTGGCTGCACAATGGGATCATGTAAAGGATGATTACATCTAATCTCTGTGGGCTTTGTACTACTGCAGAAACTCCACAGGTATTCCACTATGCAATCAAGGTGGAGAGCCACTGCAGGGTAAGGGACGGATGATCTGGAGTGTAGGGCAGCGGCTTGCAAAACTTAGCAGGCATCAGAATCAACTGTAGGCTTCGGAAGCAAAATTTCTGGGCTATACCCTCAGGGTTTCTGACTCATAAGTCTAGGGAGATGGGAAGTTAGAATTTGCATTTCTCACAAGTGTCCAGGTGATGCTAATGCTGCTGGTCTGGAGACCACATTTTGAGGATCACTGTGGTAGGAATAATTATCCCAGTTTAGGGAGCCAAACTGGGTTTCCCAGAGGGAGTGATGCTTCAGGTAAACTGCAAAGTCTAAGCTGGGTTGAGGGAGGTGTGTGAGAGTATGTGAGTGTTTGTGTGTGCACATAGTCTTTGCCCAGTCCTACATCCTGAAATGGTTCCAAGGAAAAATAAACAAGCGGGATTATATCAAATAAAAAATCTGCATAGCAAAGTAAACAGTCAACAGAGTGAAAAGAAAGCCTACAGAATGGGAGAAAATATTTACAAACTATACATCTGACAAAGGATTAATATCCAGAACACAGACAGAACTCAAACAACTTCACAGTAAAAAGCTACATAATCCAATTGAAAAATAGGCAAATGAGCTGAATAGGCATTTCTCAAAAGAAGACATACAAATGGCCAATAAGAAAAAATGCTCAACATCACTAAGCATCAGGGAAATGCAAATCAAAACCTCACTGAGATGTCATATCACCCCAGTTAGACAGGCTATTATCAAAAAGACAGAATACCAGATGCTGATGAGGATGTGGAAAAAGGGGAACCCTCCTGCACTGTTGGTAGGACTGTAAATTAGTGCAGCCATTATGGAAAACAGTATGGAGGATCCTCAAACAACTACAGATAGAACTACCCATATGATCCAGCAACCCCACTGCAGGGTGTATACCCAAAGGAATGGAAATCATCATGTTGAAGGGATACCTGCACCCCTATTTTTATCACAGCTCTATTTACAGTAGCCAAGAGTTGGAACCAACCTAAATGTCCATTGATGGATGACTGGATAAGTAAAATTCACAATGGAATACTGCTCAGCCATAAAAAAGGATGAAATTCTGCCATTTGCAGTTACATGAGTGAGCTTAGAGAAAATTATGTTATGTGAAACAAGCCAGGCACAGAAAGAGAAATACTGCATGTCCTTAACTCATAGTGGGAATGAAAGAAAGAAGGAAGGAAGGAAGGGAGGAAGGGAGGAAGGAAAGAAAGAAAAAAAGAAAAAGAAAGAGAAACAGCAATCATGATCATGTGCTGAACTTTCAGGAGAGAACAGGGTTGTGGTTACTAGAGGTGGGAAGGGGGCAGGGAGAGGGGTGTTAGCAAAAAATTGGTTAATGGACACAAGGAATGTTTACGTTTTGTAATGATGAACATACTAATTCTGATTTGATCATCACACATCATACATAGGTATTGATATTCAACTCTGTGCCCCACAAGTATGTTTAATTATTTTTCAACAAAATAAAAAGTGTGTATGTGGTGATAGTGGACAAGAGAAACAGGGAGGAAATGTTTTACATAGAGGGAAAAACTGAGCAAGGGTCTGGAGGTAGATTTGAAAAGCTGAATGTTCATCCCAAGTGGCTACAACCAGGGCATGGGGGCGGCATCGTCTTGCCAAGGATTTGGGGTTATATATGAAAAGTAATGGCTAAGTGGGGATAGGATGTAAGCAGATTTGTGTTTTCATAAATTTGCCGTGATCACATTACTGAGCATGTATTGAAGACAGGCAAAATTGGAGAAAGTCTAGCTAAGAGGCTTTTGCCGTTTCCAGATAAATGATTTCATAGTTTGCACATGGATGGTGGCAGAGGGGAAAGGGAGAAATGGACAGATTCCAGAGGCATATGAGACAGAATAAACAAGGATTTGGTGATTGATTTAAGGTAGAAGAGGGAAGAGATCAGGAATAAAACCTGAATATCTGGATTTCGTAACTGGGTGTTAGTGATGCCTTTCCCACAGATATCATTGTGAGAAGTGGTTGTGGATTATGAGTTTAGACACTGGGGTGCCTGGAAGCCCTCCAGACAGAGACATTCTGGAGGTAGGACGATGCATGGGTTGTAGCGCAGTATGAGCTGGACATAAATTTGGGAGGTTATCAGCATTAAAATTGCAGCTGAAGACACACAAATACCCAAGGGACCTAGAGACTGAGCAGGGACAGAGAAAAATGGAAGGAAGCACAGGGCTATGGGTTTCTTGGGTTCTGGAGAGACTGGTGGCTGAAGTTGAGACCATCATGTTCACTGTAGGATAAATCATTGCTATTCACTCACTTGTCTGAGAAGTGTGCTGTCTTATGGGGAGCTACATATGGATGTCACAAGATTGCTTCTTCTGTGTCTAGGAGAGGTGCTCTTAATCTTCTGTCTCACCTGTGGCTCGAGGAGAACAGGAGCCCTGCAGTCTATACAGCAAGGCCCAGTCAGGGTGATCACTGGGAGAGACGAGAGGTTGCATCACCTCGGGGCAAACTTATGGTTCTCAGACACTGAACTCTAAATGAGTCATCTAAAAATAGTAAGTCTCCGGCCGGCCCGGTGGCGCACTGCTACAGTGCGCTGCTTGGGAAGTGCGGTGGCACTCCCGCCGAGGGTTCGGATCCCACATACAGACCGGTTCCCGCTCACTGGCTGAGCGAGGTGCAGGCACAGCACCGAGGGTTGCGATCCCATTGCCGGTCCCCGGTCCGGTAGGGGCGCGACACTGAGGGTTGCGATCCATTGCCGGACACGAAAAAAGATAAAAAGGAAAAAAAAAAAAAATAGTAAGTCTCTGGCCATAAGGTCTGCCTTTGATGGCCAGGAAAACACTTGAGTCCTATGGTAGTGCCTTGTGTGAAGTGAGGTGAGATGCTCCTTTGTTTTTCCAGCCATATGTGAAGGCAGTGTTTATGGCACACTCCCTGTTACTTGGCTTGGGCCAGTGCCTATATCAAGAGGGAACATTATTTTTTTTTTTTTTAAAGGTCCTACCTTCAGGAAATTTATTTAATAGGGATGTCATATGACATTTTTTAATCAAGCATCTCTGGAACACTGTGTAATGTAGTTGCAAACAACGTAGTTTGATCTAAATGTATATAAGTGAGTTAATATCAAACAAATAAAAACAGAAAACAAAAATAAACACCTCACCCTACCTGTTTTTCTAGCATTTAGACCTGACATCGCAGAGCTTTCATTGTCTTTCAAAAAAGGACGATGGGACCTGCAACTCCGTCACCATCTCTTGCTCTCCCCACCCACTCACGTAGAATACATAAACCATGTCCACAGTGCATGGGGTGAGTCCTTGCAGTCCCTTTTACCTGCCCAGCCCATTCTGCTTCTAGAAAGCTCAGTGCTGGTGTGCATCGCTGCCACCAGCAGGCAAGCGTGAGAATGGAGCATCCTCCTCTTCTGCGTGAGGAACCCACACAAAGGAACACAAAAGTAGCAAACCTTTCTGATTTTAAATTCTTTTTCTTTCTTTCTTTTTTCTCTCACTTCCTGCCTTCTTTCTTTTGTTTTCTTCTTCTCTCTATTTTATTTTATTTTATTATATTTTTTGGTTGGTGGGGCATGTAAGCATTTTTCATTACACTACAAACTTGTAATGCTACTGTCTCAACAATTTCACCTTTCAAGTGCACCAATGTTTCAAATGCACATTGTTTCTTGGGATTGTGTAGGGATATTTTACACTGTTTTACCAGCGATGATTTAGGTTATACCCTAAAGCTCATAGAACCAGACGAGAAACAGCTGGCTACTTTTATTTTATTTATTCATTTATTTTTTTTTTTTTCAAAAGATGACCGGTAAGGGGATCTTAACCCTTGACTTGGTGTTGTCAGCACCACGCTCACCCAGTGAGCGAACCGGCCATCCCTATATGGGATCCGAACCCGTGGCCTTGGTGTTATCAGCACCGCACTCTACCGAGTGAGCCACGGGCCGGCCCAGCTGGCTACTTTTAAAAGAGAAAATAAACATTATTTTATATGCATCGTGTTTTCTGTTTTTGCTTCTGTTTTAACTGATCTTAACTGATTTTAATTGCTAGACTATGCCTTAATGATTTAGAGACCTCTTTCTTTGCAGACTTGGCATCATCCTTTACAACCAAACTTTTCATGGCTAAAATTACAAACCGTAGTGCTAACCGACTCTCAAATTACATAGTTCTAAATAAGAAACCATCACACATTCTCGGCTAGAATGTCATCTTATTCATACTTTTATGAAGATTAGGTGAATTAAATAAAATAAAAATCTTCTATTTTTGCAACTGTTTGCCTTGTCACATCAGGCAGAACCTGATCCTTATTCAGCTCCTGAAAAGCGCACGTTGTATGCCGTCTACAGTCATGTGTTGCACAATGATGTTTGGTCAACGTCAGACCATGTATATGACAGTGGTGTAGCCTAGGAGCAATAAGGTATACCAGACAGCCTGGTGTGTAGTATGCTGCACCGTCTATGTTTGTGTAAGTACAACCCACGATGTCCACACGGTGATGAGTGCCTAATGATGCATTTCTCAGAACTCAGTGCAGCACAGCTGTATACATTTCTCCTTGCTGCGTTTTATATGGACTTGATAAATCTCATACCTCAGCTTGGGACCCCATATAATCACTGCTTTCAAGTCAGAGGATTCATCAATAACATAATTGGGGAAGACTCAACTGCAAGTACTGGTTTCGCTGTATGTGAAGACCTAACCTGGGGAAATGGCTTCCCTATCTCTGGGTATCGTCATTAGAACCCAAGGGCAGAAAAAAGGAGAAAGACTCACACTTACCGTTGTCATTACCTTGCTTGATTTCCTCCGCGGTCCGATCTATCAGCACATACAGAGACCAGACCACACAGGTGATTGCAATGACGTGGAACGTGACGGAGCAGAATATTTTCCTCCTTTCACTCGTGGTCATCTGTAGTTTCTCCCACTGTAATCAGAAATGCAATTGAGTTTCTAACTAGGAAATTTCACTCCCTTTTTATTTCCCAGACGTAAACCACAAATGGAAGGAAAACATTAAATATTTGCAATTTCAGATGACACTGTGATATCCAAATAAGTCTTCACGTTTGGAAGGTCTAAAATCAAAGCCTACAGACAGGGAGCGAGCACACCTAGGGATACAAAGTGGAGTGGGGAAAGGGGGATGAGGGAGGGAGGTCGGGGGTAACTGGGTGGGGGACACAGGATATAATCACAATTTGTGGTAACGGGCATGCTGCCAGTATGGATCTGGCCATCACATCTTGGGCACGAGGGGTGACAATCAACTTTGAACCCCATGAATATTCATAACCAATAAAAAAATTTAAAAAATAAAATAAAAATCTGCAGAACTCTATACAATTTAAATATATATTAAAAATAAAACAAATGAATTGAGTTCGCCAAATGAATTGAGTCAAGTCATTTCTGTTTTGCCAACAGGTAATTTCCTCATCTGTAGCATGAATGAGATAGTTTTAATACTGTATGATTTTTAGAAAGCATTTCTTTTCAGGTTTCTGCCTATCACTTGTTTGTGGTACTAGGTTAAAAGTAGTAATAGGTAGCACTGTCATTTTAGATTATTACAGAACGTGGCATATTGTTGCATTCTTGAATGTATAAATTTAAGAAGTATTTGAATGGCTCATTGATATCAGAAAGAGAATATTAACATTTTGTTGCTCACAGTTCTTCTCCTAGAAAAACAAATTTTATCATCTGGGCAATGGGAGAAAATCTGCTGACGCCCCTTTTAGAGCAGCTTGGATTTGCTGCTGCCATGAGGGTTGTAACTACTATGACTGTCACTGCCTCTTAGTCACACTCCTCAGAAAGTTGAGGACTGCTGCCTCCGTCTGAGAGAGAGAGGGCCACAAGTTTTATGGAAGCAAATTAAGGTTTATATGAGGGAATGTTTCCCATATTTACTTTGAAGAAATAAACTCTTGATATAAATTGCAATGTCTTTACAGCTACAGGATCACTTTGTTTCTGTTAGGAAGTGTGTTTTTATTTTTCTTTGCATTATTTTCATAAGGAAATCAAATCACTATGATCGTATTAGAGGTGAACTGATGTACTAAGCTTTTAATAATACATGATTCCTTACATTATTATGCTTTGCCAAAGCAAAATCTTTAAAAATTCGGAAGACCCCACTCTTTCCCCACCCCACCCACACACACACACAGAATTCAATGCACAACTCAATTAAATACAAGAGGGCATGCATTATGTCATATAAAATCCTGACTCTGCCTCCAGCTTTAAGGTATAGGTGAAATTGTTTATTCTCTCTGGGCCAATTGCCTTACTTTCATGAGAGGCTGACTGCGGCAGAGGCTGGCACAGGGAGATTGGGGAAGACAATAACCATTCTTCACTTCCTCCTTTATGGACAGACTAATTCTCTTAGGGTTGGCACTGTGCCCAGCTAAAAGCTATTCTTTCCAGCCTTCTTTGACAGAGTGGACATTGACTATTTTCCACCCATGACAGGTGAGCAGATATCTACTGGGACATTGAGTTTTTGCCTTCCTGATACAGCAGTTTTCCATTTTTCCTTTCTTTCATTTTCTCTTTTTTGCTCCCTGGAATTCATTATTAATAGGAAAAGTGTGAACAGTCATCTTGCAACCTCAAGGAAAAGTCTGGAGAATTGGAGACACCTCAGCCCAGTCAGCAACAGCTCACCTTTTGATGTCCTGTTATATGTGAGGAAATAAAGCCTTGTCTGATTAAGCCATTATTTCCCAGATCTTTGCTACTTTCTGTCAAATGCAATTGCTGATAAAAGAATCAAAAAGATACTTCCTAAATTCCCTTCCAGTCTGAGAATTAAGATCCTATAATTTCATTTGTAAGAGAGCACAATACTTAACGTCTGATCTTGATGCTCCAGCAAGCTTTATAAACATTTTAGTGAAGAAAAAAAAATGTTTAATTTACAAACACTATTTCTTCCTTTTATATTACATAGTCTTCCTTCTAGGGGACAGTTGGAGCTAATTAACAATTCATTCTTCACCTTGCATTTTTTTCATCTAATATATTTTCTGTATTATCCCAAGCATAATAAAGGAGAAATCTTAGTAATGTGGCTAGAGAATAAACAAATGCTTCAATTTAGATTCTATTTTGAATTAATCAATATTGAAATGAGAAGACTTTAGTGTTACTATGGCTTTTATCAAAGCTTCACATCCTATCTTTGAAAGATTGATTTTTAAAATCTCTTTTTGGTATTGATTTATTATAATGTTAATCTGAATAACCTGTATAATCATAGAACATTACCACTTGGCAATAGCATTTCGTGATTTAATAAATATTCCTTTGATTATCTCAGTATTCAGTACAGCCAAATAAAAGTGCAGAATGGTACAGAAAAGCAGCTTTACGTGTTCAAATTTCCTGAGCATTCCAAGTGAATGAGAGTACTCTCAGTAACAAAATATTCATACCAAGTCAACCATTAATCGTAAAACTGGCTTTAAAAAAAAACCTTAAAAGTTGGGACTTCTTATATCTAAGGAGCAACTTGATGGAATGGCTGGAACACATTGTTCAAAATTAATGAGCCTCGGATAGAAAAATATCAGTGGAGCTGAGAGGAATGGACCAAATCATTTGTAAAGATTCCTTTTAGTTCCAGACAATAGAGGCTCTGAAACTGCCACTTCTAAATCTCAGTAACATTTTAAGGAGAAGTGAAATGTAAGGGGACCATCAACCTTTTCCACTTTATAAATCCTTACAGAAACCATTCAGAAAGTCTCTAGACAGCACACAAGTAAATGTAATGCCACAGCGCCCTCTTCCTGGTGGTTACGTTACTGCACACAATGTTCAGTACATGGCACCAGCAGAAGTCAACATACTTTATAAACTCTTCATTCGTATTTTCTTTTCAGGTTTGCATACCAAGTTTCAATAAATTTTGCAAACCTTCACAGTGAGGAATGAATTGAGAAGATAAGGATAAAAATTTTTATTTGAACAAAGCTGTCTTAATTTAATATTTGTGATGCTGAAATTCTGCAGTAGTTCACAAAACGTTTTGTGATAGGAAAGTGATAATCTGTGAAAATCCATATAGCACTTGTGCTCCCCTGCCCAGATCTAGAAAATAATGTGTGGCTTGTGCGCACATTACCAGCTGTATATTGTTACCATGGTTACACCTCTAGACGGTTCTGTCAGACAAGGTTTGGGTTCTCAAAGTGTGGTCCCCTGATCAGCGACAGCAGTGTCAGCATCACCTGGGCCCTTGTTAGAGATGCAAATCTCCAGCTCCTCTTTCGAGATGACTTTGAGTTGGCTTTTCCCACAGGGCACTCAGAAAGTACAAACCTTTGCCTTGTCATTGATGAAGCACAACCTGTGACAGGGGAGCAAACTCACTTTTGCCTTGCTACCGGCAGGGCAGCAAGGGCCACCGCCTTTCCTCTTTAGATTACTCATGCCTGAGCCAAATGTTCAGTCAAGTCCCTCAGTGTTAAGGAGACACATGTTTCTCCAAGTGTTCACAAGGAAGCTGGTGGAAATGATAAGACAGCAGCTCCCTTTCTCTTCCCCAAGGGGCAGGGAAAGCAGGTGCACCACAGCCCCCCGTGAACCTTTTTATGACTCTGCTGGAGTGAGCAGGACTGAAGCCATGCTGGGACCTAGAACTGTGTAGGCCCTAAAAGAGTTTAAAAGGACACAGTTTTTTTCTTGGCATGCATTTCTCTGAGTTCCTTCTTTTCCTGTGGTTATTTGATATTTTGAACCTTGGTCATGGGGCAAGATGGCATTATTTACATAAAGTTGTTTTCCAGCCAGCCTGGAGCTGCAGACTTGCAATGAGACACATACTATCCAGACACTGAGAAACCAAGGAAGACATCAGTGAAGCTATGCTGATTACACTGCGTCAGCAGGACCCTGAGATAACAGCAAGGACGGGAGCAGAAACCACATAGAGCTATGGTGAGACCTCACGCTTACCTCCGTGCACAGAGCCTCTGCGTCTCAGTCCTGTTGTTCATTTCACACTTTCCCTTCCTTCAATATCCTCTTTAAAAACCCTCAGGAAATGTGAGTCTGAGGATGGGTTTAGTCTGGCCATTTTCCTTCAGGTTTACCGGAGAGATAGATTAGCCTAACATCTCTCCTCAGGTCATTGGTATTCCTTAATAAAAGCTGACTTCCATTTTCACCAACATTTGACTTTTGAGTTGTTTCCTTTTGGAAAGGGGCAGGTGCCAGACCTGGGCTCAGTAACAACTCCAGTGCCAACTCTTTCTGTCTGTTATTAGCTTTTTATTAGTTTTCGAGTTCTCTTAAAATCTTGAAAATGGGGTATCAGCTAAGTTGACAAAATCAGTTTCACAGAATCTTAGTACCTCCTACATAGCTGGTCTTAGACCTCGCTTTAGGCTTTACAATTCCTGGGTCTTTGGTACCTTTTTTATTGTTCTCAGTCTTATCCCTTGCTGAAACTGCTAAACAATAGAAATAAATGAATAGAACTCTATTATTTACTTAGAAAAATACAACTAGGTTTATCTAAAAGACTTCTGATTTGCAATATAAATTGATGCAAAAGTTATTTCTGTAAAATTTTGCATTTGCTCAAGCTAAATCAAACTGTGCCTTACAGTGTCAGGTTTTCTCATTTAAATTACTTATATATGTATTCTGACCTTAGAAATAAATTCAAAATACTACCTAGTGAAACTTTTTTTTCGTACCAGTGAAGAATGAAGGCAGTTTACTTGCACAATATTAAAATACATGAGGTAGTAAGTACTTTACCAAATCTATTTCCTCTTTCCTTGACACGGTTCCACTACATTTTCCAGCTTTCCTTCCTAACAGTCGAACGACCCAGGTCGTACGACCCAGAATTATCAGCAAATCTATAGAATGGTAGAGCGATCAGTCACCACTAGGTGGCGCCAGGCCCAAACGGTAGCTAGTGCTTCACTAGTCAGTTTTTCTTGTTCAGCCAGACTCAGGAGCTGCCAGCCAGCCAGTTCTGCAGGCGCTTTCTGTCATTTCATCAACCCAGCATGAATGCAAAGCCACATTTTAGCTTTTTAAATTTTTATGACTCCACTTATATTATGGTGGGTTTCGACACATAAGACTGAAAATAATAACTGGAACAGCAAGTCTAAAATTTATTACATTATGTACACATTTTAGTAAGATATGTTGTGCTAGGAGATAATAAGTAAACCCTTAGAAAGTTCTGGGACTTTCCATATTGGTGAAGTTTCTAGATGACCCATTTGTATGGAGCAGTAGTTCTCAAAAAGTGTTCCACAGTAGCAGCAGCAACAGAGGCATCGACCGGGGAACTTGTTAGAAACACAGTATAATGGGCTCCACACCAAACTTACTGAATCAGAGACTCCGGCAGCGGATCCCCTGTAATCTATGTTGAAACAATCCCTCGGGTGATTATGATGCAAGCTGAAGTTAGAGAACCGTCTGCCTAATGAATTACACTTAGCAGAACGGTATGGTGACCTTGGTGAGTCTATGCTATCAGAAGTAGCACTTGTTATTCCTTGTCATGAGCTAATTAGTAGTCCAGGGACGGGAAATCAACAAACTAGCTTGATTTTCTGGCTGCGATGTAAATATTTCAGGTTGAGTAAAAAAATCATAAAATCAGTAAATTTATTTGAAAAAAATAAAATTCTTTGGAGTTAGCTCATTAATCACCAAAACAAAGTTTCATTTTTTATTTCACTCTTTAAATTAATGTTTAGGTAACATGAAAGCTTATTAAAATGTAATTGCATTAGCTGCAATTTAAAATATTTTTGGAGAGAACCAAACAACAGACTTTATTACGAGTGATTCTTGAGACCTCAATGAATACCCAAGTTCATAGATATGCCTATGGTAAATAATTTACCTTTTAAAATATATTTAAGAACACCAGAAGAAACATTCTTCAGACCTTTACTGAAATTTTCTACAAACCTGATCATAGGTAGGAAACAAGAAAGCCATGTTGCAGTAGAGAGGGTGGGCAGTTGGTTAAATTCATTGAGCAGTTAAGGCTTTCACTATTGGACACAAGTCAGAAAGTATACATGGTGCAAACTTGTCCCTCCACAGAATTGTGAATAACCACGCATGTGGATTCCCTGGTTTTATTACCAACAGTCAAAACCTGAGATGTAATATTCATATACGCTCTGTGAGTCTACTTTAATCTCCTAGAAAACCTTTTCCACCTAGTTCTCTTCCACTTTTGGTCTCCCAATGATAATTATTTGGCATCTTTTGTGAATGGTCCAATATAAAGGGGCATTCTGTATTTCTGGTTGAATGCAGCTCCTCTGTTTATCTTGATAAGAGGACAAGAGGAAATAGCTTTGTATTGCAGCAGGGGTTAGGGTCTACATTCAAAGAACTTGCAAGTGGAAACGGCGAGAAATTGGCCATGTGTCCAGATGAACCTGGGAAATCTCCAACCGAAATGTAAATATCGGATTAATGACAACCATCGAGGGGCAGTTTGTGCACATGTTGATTTAAAATTGGAGGAAGTAGTTATTGATACCCAGGTTAGGGTAAAGACACACTGCAAGCAATTAGCAGTCTTGCTGAAAAAATGGTTTATCAATTTTTCCACAAAGAAGTGGAATACTTGGGAACCTGCGATCGATAGCCTCATTTCGCTACCACTCACTTTGAGCTTCCTTTTGCATTCAAAACTACCGAGTAATGGGCACTATCTGAATATGGAGGGGAATAGAAAAAAAAAAAAAAAAAAAAAAAAAAAAAAAGTTCTGGGAGCTTTTTATAATTAGAAGTAGTTTTCAGTGTTAAGGAAGCTAGTTTCCAGTATACACAATCAGGCTTTGTGGAATCCATTACACAGGGGTGAACCATGCAGTTTTGCAGTGTACTTTCTGTGATCCAAGGTGTACTTGTTAAAAATGAGGGCTCTGGGTTCAAATTCTAGCTTTGCCACTAAGTACTGTTGACCCTGGGTGAGCTATTTTAATTCTCTGTCCTTCCATTTCCTTATCTGTAAAACGGTGACAAGAACAGCAGCTACTTTGCAGGGTAAAGCTTAAGTGACTTAACGCATGTAAATGAAGAACAGTACCAGGCGTTTAAAAATAATTCAATAAATGTTAGAGATTATCACAACTTGAAACTTAGCATTGCAGCACCACATCCAATTAGACTTCAGTTGTCCCTGCCTTCTAGATTAATGCATCATGTTGATAACATCTCTGAAGAATGAAGAGGGGATTTGTTTATGCAGAATTAAGTCAGACAAAGCCCCCCATCAATTTTCCAAGTACAAAATAGATTTTTCTGAATATTGAATCTCATAGCAGAAAAACACAGTCTGCTTTTGTTAACTATGTGAACAAAGATAAGAGGGTAAGGGGATGAATTGCTATGCATATACTATGTAGAATCATCTAAAAGACTGTACAACGATGACTTCTTTTCAGTTAGGAATGAAAAAAAGAAATCACAGGTTGTAATATATGCCCAAGTAACTTCTCATTGTTTTTGTATAATTCAAAATGTTGTGTTAAGGTTTCATGTTTCCCAAAGAAATACTGTTCTGTGTGACAAATTTCACAAAGTTAAAAGGGAGTCAAACATTCCAAATAAACTGAAAGCATTAATGTGGGTGTGTGGGTTATAATTATGTTTTCCATAAGTAATGTAGAACGTGAGAAGCAGTCTGACTGTAAAGGTCTTGGAACAGCCTCAGAGATGCTCCTCGGGCCATCTTAGTGATTGCAAACCCCAAAAGCTACCTGAGAATGGAAGCGAAGGAAACGGTCTTTTCCTCAAGAGGTAATTAACTTGGGTTTCTGCACACGAGGACTCAATGTTTGCTTTTCAAAAAATGTTGGAGGCTAACTGATGTAATAGTACTTTACTGAGAAGAGTTCACATAACTTCAGTACTTGCAGCACCTCAGCTGGGTGGAAGAGTAGAGATGTGATAGCAGAGCTAACACAACTCGTGACAAAAGCTCACACATTGTTAAAATACCATTTTAAAGCACTAGGAAAAGGTGCACTTATTTAAAGCAAACATATATTATTGTAAACATATATTGTATTAATAGGCTTGTCACATCCACTTACAACGAGAGGAATTCGTTACTAAGAATTGTGACTCGGTGGTGTTGCTGGAGGCACAGTGCTGCTGCAGAGAAGTGTCAACTGCCAGATGAAGTATTGTCCAAATGCAAAGACACCGGTAGAGTCAGAGGCCAAGAGAACATGGAAGAAGTTGGAAAGAGCTGGGGGGAGCAGAGGGAGCTGGGGTAGGAGCAGGAAGTCTGGGGTAGTGGGCAGGGAGAGGAGCACTATGCTGTGGTCAGGTCCTGCAGGCAAGAAGCCACATGGTCAGAGAGGCATCGGAGTGAAGGGACTGAGAACTCACACTGTGGGGTTGGGAAGACCTGGACTAGAGGGCCCTGTTTGACTTGAGAACCTCTAGTCCAAGTAACCCAGCCTCCCAAGGCCTCAGTTTCTTCACTGGTAAAATCAGGATAACAATACTATCCCTTTTATAGGGCTGTTGACAGAATTACATAAGATAATACACATAGTGAGCACTTAGAAAGCTGGCAGGTAAACCAGGTGCCCCCACTGGTTTATGAAACAAAGTTTCATATGGTTTACAGATGTTTTATTAGGCCCAGAGCGGGCTTTTAAAATTATTATTATTCTTTGAATTCTTTTAAATGTAGCAAACTCAGTATGCCCAAGGCCCCCCCCCCCAGCCTAAGTCTCTTTGGCTGACACCCAGCCCACTTTACTCTTGTACCCATTTACGTCACCTGTTTGGTGCCTGTGGGCAACTGAGTTTGTGACCCTTGCTGTAATTGATAGTGCTTGTTAGCATCAGTAAGCAAAGTTTTCAGAGAGCTGAGAGCCATAAGGTGTAAGACGGACACCCCAAACTTCTGTGATTGTGAAAAGAGCTCTGGATCTTAGAAGCCAACATGAAAAGGTGTCAGAAGGGTCACCCGGTGCTGAAAAGATGCTCAGACGGGAGCAGTCAGGAAGATCCCGGAGGTTGTGTAGGTGTGCTGCAAATTTATTAGAAAAATGGGGTGTGAGAATATCAATCTTACAGGCATAAATATTCCAAATATATTGTAACCAGTAAATCCAAATTGAATAAATTATTTTTATAAAGGATTAGCTGTATTATATTCATTCAATTTTAATGGAATTAAAATTTTCTTTATAAAATATATGTATGTTAGATTTTAAATGTATATGTAAATATATGTAAATATATGAGTCTGATGTTAGATTACCAAAGCAATTTTTCTTATAAACCTTTTGCTGATCACCCATGGTTTCCTTTTGAGGTTTTCATGACAGATGGGATTTCCTTAAAGTTTTGAGCAAAGTATTTGTAATATAGAAAAAAATTGCTGAGTAAAATCATCCACTAGAGGGAGGAATGATATAACACATGAAGATAATTTGAGGGGAAGAGAAGAAAAAGAAATGGAAAAATGCTTATTTTATATATATCTGTCTTGAGAGGACAAACATATAGTAGAGGCACTTAGGCACACCTGCATTGAAATCTCTGGGGTAACAGTTAAAATTGCAAGTTCCTAGGCTCTATCCCTGATCCACGTCTGGGGGGCTTAGAGATCTGTATTCTTGACAAGCACTCCAAGTGATTTTTATGTATACTGAAATTTGAGAATTGCTTCCCTAAAGAAAGAAAAGTTTAGGGAAATACTTTCCAGGCACACTGTAATGACTAATACTTTTTCACAAGATTGAACACATTTCTACCTCCTTACGTACCCCCCAACGCCCCCCCAAGTCTGTGTTGATTAATATTGTCATGTAAGAACACAAATTACTTAAAGATTTAATTAATATGTGCCTTCAAGCAGTTCGTTTAAAAATATTTAACCAGGGCCGGCCCGGTGGAGCACTGCTACACTGCGCCACTTGGGAACATGGCGGCACTCCTGCCGAGGGTTCGGATCCCACATACAGACCAGCCGCTCACTGGCTGAGCGAGGTGCGGGCGCAGCACCGAGGGTTGTGATTCCGTTGCCGGTCCCGGTCCGGTACGGGTGCGACACTGAGGGTTGCGATCCATTGCCGGTCATGAAAAAAGACAAAAAAAAGGAAAAAAAAAAAATTAACCAATACTAGGTTGTCTGTTTTCTCTTGGAGGTTATGGTGACAATATTATATCATATACTCTTGAAGAGAAGTCAATATATTCCTGCTTCAGGCATGTAGAACTGGCAGAAAATCTACGGTGCTATGTCCATGAGGATACTTAATTATAGACTGTGGCTTTAGAAAGAAAATAAGAGGAATAATTGGACTGCATTTCATGAGGTGGCATATTCCCTCCTCCCTGTAGATTTAAGTCCTTGCCTGAGATTGTGGGAGTAGACACGGCCATCTGAAATGTTCCTCCCTGGAAACCCATTTCTCCCAGTCATTTCTGTCACGTGTCCCTCCTTTCCCTTCAGTGAGTATCCATAGCACACGTGGGCTCTGCACAGGCTGCTGGTCACTCTTTGTGCCCAGAATAATCATAGCCTTACAGTTTAGGAGAAAGTGCCCATGTACTAAGCAGAATCACAGAGACTGGGAATATTACAAGAGAGAAAGACTGTAAAAAGACCCAGTTTTACCCTTCACTTTCTAGATGAAGATGAAAGGGTAAAACTGGGTCTTTTAAAAATTGGGTCTTTTCAGAGGCTCAGAGCACTGAATTGATTTGCCCAGGGTAATACAGTCAGTTATTAGTAGATTTTTTTGTTGTTCGGTAGCTAATTATCAAAGCACCACAATGAATTAGACATCGTTCTAGGAACGCTCAGGAACAAGAAGCCAAGATTCATGCTTTCATGAAATTTATATTAGGGACACAATTGTGGAATTTCATGTGTTTGTGAGAATAGGGGACTGTGTAATTGCCCATCAATAAGAGATATCAGACTTTTATTTTTTATTGCTTCTCTCCCTTTCTCGCTTGTCTTTTATTATGTGTGTGTGTGTGTACTCATGTGTTTGTGTGTGTGTGTGTGTGTGTGTGTGTAAATATCTTTCTAGAATACTCCTTTGAGCTGCAGCAAAAAAAAGAGAAGTTACTCCTTGGAAGACTCTATTGTACGTACCCACAGCAAGCTCCATTCTACCGAAAACCCATTGTCAATGTTATTTTCACGGGTCCAAAAAATTCTTGCACTCCGCTTTAATAGCAATGTCACATCTGAACACTGTATGTAATGTGATTGCGTTTTCTTTTTTTTTTTTTAACTCAGAGTCTTTTAGCCACATAAAAATTTGAAATAAATTTGATAAATAAATATATATTCTACTCCAGCTTAAATGGCAGCCAATGAAACTTTACTATTCCTAAGTATTGATTCAGGTTTTGGATATAATAATACTTTAAAACAAATGCTGTTTTAGTTGCTATAGCTAAAATCAATTATATCAGTACATTGATATCAAGGCACAATTAATTGGCTCAATAAATTGCACTTAAACTTATTTTTGGCATCATAAAGAATCAGCCTTTGTCAAGAATTTTGCTCTAGAACTCAACATTTTTATTTTTTTTTAAGGGGAAGATTCTTTTGAAGTTTGAAGAGGTATAAAAATTCCTTAAATTGTATACAAAATATAGTGTTTACTTTTTCTGGAGAGAAATCCATGATTTTCACTGGATTCTCAAAGTTATCCAAGACACTTTCTAGATTAAAAGGCTTCGTTTTAAACTGCTGTCACTAAAATTGATTTTGTAGTGTCATGTCAACTTACGAAACAGGGAAGCGCCAGGCCAGGAAAGGGCTGGATGTATGTATAATCTCCATGGGCTGGAAATGAAACTTGTGGTTCAGGGACTTTAATATGTTTGGAAGACAAAGAATGGCTTTGCCACCACAAGTGGCCAGATTTTTTCATTGACAGTATTTAGGATGGATTCCACATCCCAAATGCTGATTCTCAGCCTACCGAGTGATGGAAGAAAATGTGAAATGCTCACTCCTGTTTACGTGTGAATATTCAACTTGGTTCCAATATTTTGCTATATAAGAAAGGCACCCCCGTCCCATAAGACCATCCCCAAATCTAGTTTTCCTTCAACTAGGGAGAAGTTGGTTTGAATCAAGGAAAGCTTCCAGGGGGCTATGAATCTCATTTCAATTTTGAAGACATCAGCATGGTTAGTTCTGGGCCTTAGGGAGCCCGTGCCAAGGGTAATGACCCTTAGGTCTGCATGCTCTCTGTGTAGGATTTCTTGGAATAGTCTGCCATTTTTCTTTCTTTTCTCTTTGGAAATCTAATAAAAATGCTCTTGCTTCTTTTCCTATGCCCTTCATTCCCAGTTATTTATTATCATGATTATTATTTTTTAATCCTAATAATGAAACACTTGTCTCTACAGCAGATTCAGTTGCTAGTTTCTCTAGTACCACTGGATCCCAGCAAGGGGATAGAAATTAAGTGCTAAACCAACCTAATATTATACTAATAATTTGTTCTTATAAAAAACAAAGAGGTAAAGTTCAGTTGTCCATCTTGAAAATGGAGCAGGAAGGGTTAACATCCCCATTTAAATAAGTCCTCTCTGTTGAAGATCATAAAAGGCTTCTGATACCTGGGCTGAAAATGATAAAAGAGAGAGAGAGGGAATGGTGAATGTCGGGTTATGTGAAAATACATGGGGTTGTGTGGAATGGAAATTTGTCTAAGGAAACCGAGAAGCCTGAGTGTAGGAGCATGACGTGGCAGGACACGGGGTGAGGTGGGGAGAGGGGGCAGGACCCGATGATGCAGATGCTTGACCATCATCCAAAGTGCGAAACTATGATGGGGCGTGGGGTTGACACAGAGGGTTTGACAAGCAGGGAGAAGTAAACAATGCTCTTCCCAGATTCCCTTCATGCAATTTGTTCAGAGGAAATTTATTTATGACTCCTTGGGGTAGAAGGCAAGTCCACAAGGACATGGATGTAAGCCGACCTCTTCCAAATGAGACGATAGAAAGAGTGTGTCATTCCGGGGAGGTGGGGATGGAGGTGCTGAGAGAGTCGGGGAGGAGTGAGGGAAAGGGGGGAAGGCTCTGGCTTCAGGATGGGGTTGCTTTTCTGCGACTGAACTCAGAACACGCTGAGGTGAGCTGATTTGGCAGCAACATCTACAAAGGGACTGATCTTTGGGCTCAGATTTACATGAACAGATGAGGGACCGCCTGCACAGACAGCGTAGGCAGAAACAGAGAGAAGAAGCTGCAGATAACTGCAGAAGGCAGGTGAGAGATGTGGATGACCCCAGGCCATGGTTTTGAAATTTGGACTAAATTTAAGCAAATCTCCAAGGAGTAAGGTAAACAGGCTTCGTTGCCAGGGTTTTAAAAGGTGCATTCTTGCAGCTGTGTGGAGGATAAACTAGAGACAGGGTGACTAGCTTGTAGCCCCTACAGTAGTCCAGGGGACGGAGAAAACTGATGTCTTGACGGTGGTGGGTCTTATTAAATATGACCCTTCTTTGGAGAACATTGCTCCTCTCATGGGTAAACTCCCCTAACTTCCTGTGCAGTTATAAACACATTTATAACTGAATCACACCCTTCTCACTTCCTTTCCTCTTATCTAAAAAAACAGAGAATGTCTCTCTACAGCCCACATTCATCATTCCTCATTACCTTTGACCCTTCAGTTATTTCACTTCGTTTATTTTTACTTCTCTTTCTCTGTAGCCCCTTTATCATGAAAACCTGCTTCTATATCTTTCTCAGCTTTTATTTTACAATGTTTATTATTTTTATTAACTGCATGTTTATCATGGAACATTTATAAAATATAGAAAAGTAAAACAAATAAATCATTATAATCTCATTTGCAATGTATATCCCCAATCTTTTTTCTTTTTGTGTACATACAGATATATTAAAATGTCAACATTCAGACCTTCATAAATGTAATTTTAATTCTTGTATGTCTTCATTTCTTTGGAGCATTAGCAGAATGGAATGGGGGATGGGGAGTGGCTGTCAATTAAGAAAGTAGAAAGGTAGGTTCTTTTTGAACTGAGAAGAGGTCAGAAGATGGAGGCAGGAAAAAAACCACATCCATGTTGGGAGCCTGGCAGCCTGAGAAGCTGCCCTAGAAGATGGAGGTCCCATTGCTCAGGAAGCACTTGGAGAATAGGTCTAACAAAGGACCACTTCAAGACACGTTGTTTAAGAGACAGGAGCCACACAGGGCCTGAGTCACCTCTCAAAGACCATCATCTATCCCTCACTTAAGAACCTCTGGTTGTCTGCCCTTATGTCCTATGTCTACCTCTCCTCCCAGCAGTAGTGCCCAGGAGCATGTGACTTTATCTCCATCCATCAATTCATGTTTTGGCTACCAAGGAGGAGTCCCCTTCAGTGCCACAATGCTACTGTCAGTACCCATTTGCAAAATCAGCATGGGCAATCCCTTTTACAATGGCCCAGGGTGTTGGTACATATAGGCAGGGAGTCAGCCCTGATAGTGGAGGGGTAATGGGCAAACCTTCCTCATCCCTCCCTTGCTGATTCATCTGAGCCTGAGGCTTCCAGAGACGTCCTGATCACCTCTACCCACTTCTCTCTGAGTCCAGACTCAACCTCTCTCAGACTTACATCCCTCACCTGGCTGGCTCAGGTATCTCACACTGATGGGCCCTGACTGGGTTCTTATTTCCCCAGTTTTACTTATCTGCATGTGTATTCTTCCCCAGTTAATAATTTAACCCTTTGCCCCATCACTCACGTCAAGAAGCTGAGAACCATCACAAATCACTTCCTTCACCTCATCCCTCATTTTCAGTCCTTGCTGTAGCTCAGTCACTAAGCCCTGCCAAGTGCTTCCCTCTCTGTCCCCTCAGCTGCTACTTTAACTGAGTCCATTCGGTCTTCCAGCTTGAATGTTGTTCCTGGCTCACTCACCTGAACAATTCATTCTCCACACATGGCTGTGGAGTAATATTTACAAACACAAATATATTAATTTCTTGTTTAATACCTTTAACTGTCTTTCCATTTCCTTCTGGATAGAGTTGAAATTCTTTAGCAAGCATTCTATATAGTCTGACACTTGCTTTCTACTCAGCCTCATATATTTTCTGTTTTAATAATACTATTGATATTAATAGCTTTACATTGTTGGTTTAATTCTCACAACCTTCCTATGATGGACATTCTATTATTATTCCCATTTCAGATAGGAACAGGAGGTTAAGAAACTTGAAACTTGCCTGTGGTCATACCTCTCTCTGGCAAAGCCAGCTATTTTCAATTTGTCAATTGTTCATCCTCTGTGTATTTAAACATACTATGTTCTTGCCTAGAATATTCTCAACTTCAAAATCTCACTGGGAAATAACTATATGCAGGACCCAGGGTACATATCTTCCTTATATTTGCTTTATGATTTCACTTCACTCACTTTTTTTTTTTTTAATCACAACCTCCTTAACCATTTGCTTTACTTTTTTGGTATGTATTTCTGTAAACAGGCTCAAATCCTTTGTGCATTGTGATAGAATGCTAGTAATTTGAAGGATAAAACAGGAGAGGCTGAACTAGGCACCCTGAAAGCCTTTGTAGACTGAGTGACATTTAAATGCCTGAGCTGTCAAATCACAGTAATGGAAAGAAAATAATGTCAGGTCTGTAGTAGTGGATATGATAATTTGTACTGTTTCATATGGATAAAATTCTTTGGTTTATTGAAATAAGAATGACAGCTGAAAGCAGCTGAGATATGTTTTATCTAATAAATGTGCAACATGAAAATGCTCTGAACCATTTAGACTCATACAGAAACTTTATTTAAAGCCACAAATTTGTGTTCTCAAACCTCTGAGAATCATGAAATGAAATATGCCTACATTTATGTAATCAACTTCCGAACAGAAGTGTAAGGGGAAAGAAATCTTATCAATATTTGAAAAGCGAACTGGAAATCCAGACCAATAGTACTGGTAAGTGACTAAAAATTACTTGAAATTACTATGTAAGTTAAATGTAGCCTGTGAGGTTCATTGCCAAGATTAGGTTTTAAAAAAGAAATCTTTATAATTTCAAACCGCACTAAGAATGTTAACCAACCCAGTTTTCTTTTTAATAGTGAGCTAGAAAAAAGAGTAAAACATTCCTTTCTGTTCATTCACTGCGATTTTCCTTTAAATCAACCACTCAGAGCCCAGATGGGGCACACTTTTCTCCATGATGACAGTCTGTGAGTTCTAGTTTGATGCTATCGTGACATCTCAGGGAACTGTGAAGTGACCCCATTTACATGGAAAGAACATTCAATACTCGGCCTTGACTCTTAAAAAGCGGAAAAATATGCAACAGGTGGGTGATATTAATCCCAGAAAGTACTTTGTCTTTTCAGTGATTTAATTTCATAAACCATGAGAAAGTCATTGGTTACAATCAATTTACACATAAATTAGTCAAAATATGCCAACATTGTTACTGTAGCTTCAAAAAGTGTAACCGCCTGTAGTACACAGCCTCACATTTCTTGGGAATATAGAGGCAGGACATAAATACTATGGGATTATTTTCACTTTTTTGATGCTTTAATATACACATTATACCTCTAGTCAAATTCTTTCAGTGTGTGACACAATATCTTATTCAAAAGTAACAGCTTTTTGCATACAGGGGATGTATTTGACCTTGTGTATAACAAGAGATTATTATGATTTAAGGTTTGCAACATTGGAAATGGTTTTCTACAGAGAAGAAAACAGCGAAATGGGTTGCCTTGACAACCTGGGTCAGTTGCGTCAAGAAATCCAAGGCAATGCAAGACCTTCTTCTAGTATGTCGAGATTGCAAACTATCTACCAAATTATGTTAAAAGAAAACTAGTCCCAGAGTAAGGCAGAGTTACCTGACCTATAAAATATTAGGTCTTGCTTTTTATCATGAACTTTGTTAGAAAAGGGATGAAAAATCTGGGTAGGCAAGACAGTCAGGACAGTGGCAATGAAACAGGATTTACTTGCACCTGCCCCTGTCCTCTAAACCACAGTGCCCCCAAAAGAATTCCAGGAGGCCCTTCATATTCTCCAAAAGTCGATTCTGCTAATAAAAATGTATCTTGCCCTGATTCTGTGGATTTCCTCAGCAGCCTTCCACAAAGCTTCTCTCTAGAGAATATCAATTGCTCCCATTGCATATTCTTAAATAATAGCATAAGCAAGGATTACCATAACGAAGATAATTATTAGCTAAATAGAAAGCAAACCCTGTTAACATATGTGCCCTCTAGTCTAATTATCCTGGCAGGGTGATGGGAGATTTATCTGTAAAGTATCAAGCCTCAAAGACAAAGCCTGTTATTGAAAACCTACATCATTGAACAAGCTTGTTTCCTTTTCCCAGTGAGCGCTCCTTTGCGGTACTGTTTAAAGTTCACAGTTTTGATATTCTGCTTCTAAAAATCACCATAAAGCTATTTTGGACAAGAGCTTGCATTTTCTTTTCATAAATGATCTTTTCTGAAAAGGTAAGCAGAGCTATGCTTTTCTTTGGCTTGAAGTGCAGAATGAGTTTTGTTTTTCACATAGTCTTCTGCTGTGCGTGGCTCCCCTGATGTGATCAGAGGTGGCCCCGAGTGCAGGAGGCAGAACCATGTGGCTGGGCCGCCCTCTGCTAAGACTGTGGAGACGAACTGGGGCTGGAGGGACACGTTAGGAGAGAAGGAACTGCCTCTGTGATAACAGACTGCAGAGGCAGTAGTGCAAGCTCCTATGAGTTCAAACAATATAAATCGGCAGACAGTGACAGCTCCCACATGTGCAAGGCCAAGGTAACTCTCAGACTATGCTGTTGACTGTGAAGGCTGAAAACAAAGAGAGTTTTTGTTCCAAGTGGCATTTATTTTCTTTCTCCTGGGTTACGGACAGGGAGCCTAATAGATGGGCCCACCATGTATATTAAAGGCCAGTGTTACTCATCGGCTTTCACGTCTGGTGGAGGCAGAAACCATCACTCCAAGCCTATGAGTAATTTAAAGGGTGCCAATGGATGAATGAGCACATTGTTAGAAGTATCTTCAGAAGTGACAAGTGAACACACACTGTATCAACAATGACTCACTGACCATAACAGGCATACAGGGTTTCAGGAGACGAGGGAGGGAGACAGGAATGAACAGGTGGAGGGCAGAGGATTTTTTGGGGCAGCAAAACTATTTTGTATGATACTGTAATGGAGAATACATGACTTTATGCATTTGGCAAAACTCATAGAACTGCACAATCCAAAGAGGGAAACCTAATATAAAATTAAGTTGATGATAATATATCAATACTGATTCACAGTTGTAAGAAATGTACCACACTAATGTAACATGTCAATAATAGGAAAAACCATATATGTGTGTGGGGAGGGTATGGGAATTATCTTTACTTTCTGCTCAATTTCTCTGCAAAACTGAAGCTGCAATAAAAATAAAGAAAAAAAATAGGCACGTTGTTTGGGAAGCATGACAAAGAAGTAGTTATGGACAGCTTCGGATTCAATCCTAAAGATTAGAATTTCTCATTTAATCAAATAAGAACAGAAAATCCAAACACATATAAAGCCATAATTTGTGCTTAGCTAATTGGACATCATTCTTTGACCTTATTAGTTGGTAGGCTCACCAGCTCATCTTCTATGCACACAGTCTCATAGAATCACAGGAAACAGGAATTCAGTCTAAGAAGACAGAACTCAGTCTTTATGCCAGTGCCTTCATTTCTCAGGGTGAGTGGCCATCTGTCCTTTGGTCGACTTAGCACGATCTGGCACAGGTCAATCTCACATAGGAGCTCTTCGATCTATTTCACATATATAGAAATATGTGAGCCTATCTCATGGTCATGGTGAAAAACCTCTCTATTTTAGAGAAGAAACGAGGCATATCTGGGTAAAATCTACAGCTCGTGAAAGGCAACAACCATGATACAGAAGGAAATCTTATAGTCTGGTCCTTGTTTTACATAAATGTGTAATTTTGAGCAAGGTGTTTAATAATGTCTTAGTGTGTTTTACCCTCCTTACAAAATAAAAACGTTAGATCTAGTGGTTTCCAATCTTTTTCTTTAGAAGTCAAGGATTTTTCAGAGTTTCAGAGGCTTTCAGGGGTCAAAGAGGAACAGATAACTGGAAGGATTCTGGAGCCTCCTATTTTTTTGCATTTCTCACCAGTCTTAGAGTATTTCAGTTTACTGCATTTTTCTTCAGTCTTTTATTTAACATTTAAAAAACAAAGTTTTTAACTCTGGAAAAATTTGGGATTTATGGAAAGTTTTCAAAAATATACCCTCACCCACTTTCCCCAATGTTAACATCTTACATTGTCATGATACATTTGTCAAAACTGAGAAACCAACGTTAGCACATTAGGAACAACTAAACTTTAGACTTTATTAGGATTTCATTAGTTTTCCTGCTAATGTCCTTTTAAATTTTAGCTGGGTACTGTTACCTGATGAAAGTTTTAAGTCTATGTCTTTATCTTTCAGAGAGTTTAGAAAATAAGGGAGAGATGTAAAAGGCAATCTAGCACCCACTGAGGCTTTTTTTTTTTTTTTGATATCATCAGAGTTCTTGAAAGATCTGAGGCAGGAATAATTTTCTCCAAGAGTTAATGCTTCACAAAGCATGATCCTGGACTGGCATCACCTGGGCGTGTACGAGGAATGCAGAATCTGATGCCTACTGAACCCAAACTTGATTCATTTTATTTGAATATTTATTCCTGTACACCTAGAGGAAAAGCTCATTTTAATGACTATATAAAATTTCACTTTATGACAATCTCCTGCACCCTTCTTTACCATTCCTAGAGGCAACCACTTTCCAATATGCTACATGATGCTTGATATTTAACTTCATCTTTTTTTATAATATGCTTCTACTGCTGTTGGCAATTCATTAATATTACACATCAACTTTTGGTCTCATTATTGTTGATAATTTAATACAATGCCACACCACTCCTCAGCCATATTTCCCATGACCTTCCAATATAAGTGTATGGCTATTTTGGTTAAATCAACATAAGAAACCATCGTACAACTGTTTGAAATGGCATTCATTAAAGAAATCAACTGTTACCCTAGAGCAGTGTTTTTCAAAGTGTCATCTGGGGACTCTCTTTGGATCCCTGAGACCCTTTCAAAGGATCAGTGCAGTTAAAACTAATAATTAAGTTCTAGTGAATTTGGTTGGGGTGTTTTATTGAACTAAACTTAACTGGTAAGTTGGGAACTTAGTTTATGCTATTTCTTGAGAATAACTTGATAACTGTCTCTGATTCAGAAATTTGAGAAGACACTCAAGAGAAGACAGAAGATGTGAGCAGTGAGGAAAGGTGGAGAGATTATTCTTACAGCAATAGATAAATCCCTGAGCCTGGTCTTTTTAGACTCAAGTCTACCTATTAAAGGTGTTTGGAAATATCTTTATGACAATCAGGTTTTGTATCACAGACCTTTCTCAGGTGTGTCTGGGTCAGAAGGCATCCTGACCATCAGTGCTCGCCAGCCCATCCTGGCCAGAGCACATTGGAAAAGAGATACTTATCTAGGAGAGGGGACCGTCTTCCTCAGATAAGGCATACAATTGCATAAATTGGCTATAGACATCAGAGGAAGCAATGTCCCAAGTAGGACCAGAGACTCCCAGGCTTATCACTGCACATTATGAGGCTAAGAATTCCATCATGATTCCAAACAGAGGCACCAACTGCTTAAGGTTGCTCGGTGCCAGAGAGTTCAGGTGAATTGGATGCATTGGGCATCCAAATTCTAGGAATGACAGGACAAATGTTTGCAGCAATTGTGGGTGAGGGGTCTCCTCCTCCTTCACCAAAACGGGATACTTTGGTGCTCCTGGTGTCAGCTGTTGCTGAGTCTTTCACTGCTGCCTCTTCCACTTGACACCACGGTTCCTGGACCAGAGTTTCTACTGGATCATCACGGTTGGGGTTGAAGCAACATAGCAATCTGTGTGCATGGTCTTTTGGAACACATCTTCCAACACTTTCAGATGTTCCTGGGTAAACGTTGTGTCACCTTGGCTTCGCTGACATCATATCCTTTGGGAACGTCATAGTTCAATCATCTGTTTCTGTTTACTCTGTGTCCTTTTACTTTTTTAATATTTTTGAATTCTAAATAAAATTGCATTACAAAGGGGTGATTCTACTGCTTTAAACGGCTGTGGAAACCAATTGTAATCTCAAAGACACTACTAACTTAAGAATTCTAGGGCCACCAAAAATACTGAAAAGTTAAAATTAAAAATCATTTAAAATTTACACATAGTAATAGTTCATATTTATTCTCTTCATGTTCCAGATACAGTGCTAAGATGCATTATCTCATTCAGTCCTTCTAAAAACCATATAATGGGTACGTATTTTTATTATCCCAGTTTTACACATGAGGAAATAGAGGCACGGAGAAATTAAGAAATTTGCCCAAGGCTGTAAAGCTATAGTGACTACTTTTAAGAACCCAAATGCTGACAGGCTGACTCTAAAGCTCAAGATCTTAAATGCAAATACATCAGATAAAAATCATAGACTACTGGATTACTTTGTATAAGAAGTCCTTAAGAGAAATATTTTAATGCATCTTTACAAATGATTTATTACCATATCAAATATCCAAATGCAAATTTCTTCCTGATACACTTCGCACAACCCTTTAGAAAGCAGGCATAAAATAAATCTTGATCAAATATGCCAGACTAGACTAATTTTTGGTTTTTGTTTTTTAACATTTTTTTAAAGTCAACTCCTGAAGAGTTTTTGGTATGTTAAGGATTTTTCTGTCTTTATCTTCTTACTTTATTAATTTGTTCAGTAAATCCCCTATAGATAAATTAGGTTGCAAACTTAAACCAGCACAACCCTTGTCTGGATGACCATACTACAAATTAATCAGTGCATTGTATCCATACAATCATCCAATGTTCTAGAAATCATCAGCGCTTTGAAAATATGCACACTACTCTCTTGTTGGCCTTAAAGTTGATTCAATGCTAAATATTGATTTAGTAAGAACGGAAATGTGAGCTTGTTACAGTGTGGATAATAGAGGGCGAGGAGAGACAGTGACATCACCATTCTATAGGACTCTGTGGTTTACAAAGTACTTGTTCTTACATCATTTTATCCCTCAGTACAACCCTAAAAATTGCCACCCCTCCACCTCCTTTTTTTTTTGATAGAAAAGGAAACTGTCTCAGATCATGGGACTCACCGAAAACTACAGAGCCTCTACATGAGGGGGTTGAATCCAGTTCTTCTGCACACTATATCTAGTTGTTTTTTTTTTTTTTTTTCCACTGCATTATGCTACACCCCATTAGGTAAATATTTGCAGAGATATACAGACATTTCTACCCTGTAGAGATTCTATACTCTTGGCCTGTAGCCTGAATCTAGCCTTCAGAACTATTTTGCTTCACCTAAATAGTTTTCGGATTTGAATGAGTTAATATTATTTTTTTAAAATGAAAGAGATTAAACAAATCTAAAATTTTGGCTTCACTTAAAAGAGTAGTTGATTTGGCAACATACCACTTTAGCTGAGTAGTTACTACTCCATTTACAAGTAGGCATGTCTGTTTCAGAATGCCTAGGCCCCGCCACTCCTGAACATGCCTTACTTGTTATTTATCATCATAAAACCACACTGCTTCTTTCATTTATATTACTTATCTGGTTTCTGATATAAAGTAAATTGTCTGTGGGACTGAGCAGCTCTCCACCGACACTGTTAGTAATTTTTCTCAGCCCGCTTGGACAGAGTTAACTTAGTGCATCTTTATAGCCCTGGTTACTTACATTCAACAAACTTATCATCTTAATTTTCTTTATTAAATTATTCCCCTGATGGAACAGAATAGCAGCTCTGAAATTGATGAATTCTTCACCTAAAAATTCCCAAGAATTTTCCTTGAGTTATAACTATATTAATTCCATCTGGAGTTACTATAACTATCCCCATGCTATTTTCAACTCCATTTCAAAATATTGCAACCAAGTCATTCTCAGACTCCCTATCTTTACCCCCACCCCACCAGACTATAAATCCTCCGAGGTCAGAGGATTTTTGTCTTGCTCATTGCAACACTCTTAGTGCTGGGGACAGTGACTGGCTCATAGTAGGTGATCAGTAAATATTTGTTGACTGAATGAATAAAGTGAATCGTAACTGGGCATTACTGGAATTCCTTCAGTGTAGTCCTTCAGACACAGCTGGCTGTCAGTGTGGTCTTATATATGAACAGAGTCCACTAGGACCTCATCAGTCTCCTAGGAAATAAGCCATTTCCTAAATGCAGAAAAAGATCTAGCTCCAAATGTGTTAACTTTGTTTATTGATAAAAATGCTTCATTGAAATATCAACCTTTGTATTAAACTAGCTCTACATTTATAGAAACCCTAACCTTAAAAAAAACCAGAATATCTTTCTTACACTCAAAAAAAGAGAGAGAGAGCATAATTTTGCTAAGACCTTAAATCTGCACTGGTTCTTCTCACTATGCCAAGTAGAAAATGGCCTTCAGCCCATCCTGCCTCTTTTCTTAGGGTCAGAAGTCTTTCATGTAGACCTCAGGGCTACAGAAGAACTTTGCTGTCAAGAACCACTTGATTTTGCTTTACTTCAGCCTTTAACCACCTGCTTACAACTTTTAAGAAAAAAGTGTAGCCTGGACACCTATACCTAGTTTCTGGCCACCTTTCTTCACCCAACTGCCCCCCACTCCTTCCTTTCCTCTGTTTGCTTCTTTCCTCCTCTTTCTCTTCCTTTCTTTCCCCTCTTCTGCCCTGTCCTAACTTTAGTACTTTAATCCTACTTCTTAATTCTTTTCTTTTTTTAATCATAGGGAGGGTACATGCTGCTTTTCTCACCAGGGTTTGCTTTAAAGGGTCATGAGAAAGATTAAGAAGCGCACACGTTATTTTGCTAGCACTGCACCTTGGCCTCCCAACTCAGCGTTCTGTGTGCACAACCTGAGCTACTAGAGGCATGAAGCATTTGCTTTATACCTGTTTTTCTTTTTCTTCTGAACATTTAAAATACATTTGAACGTGAGGTCTCTTTTCTTCTTTCTTTCTCTCTCTCTCTCTCTTTTTTTAAATAAATTGATTCCTCACTTTGCTTTTCATGAAATCACAGAGTTTTAAGTTGGAAGAAACAATAAAGATGCCCTTATTTGGTCTTCTAGTTTTACAGCTGAAGAAACTGAGGCAAGGCTCAGAAGGGTTAAACATCAGAACTAGAATTAAACCTGATCCTCCAACTCCTAGCCCGGTGTTCTTTTCTTTACTGTTGGAATTAATTATTTCTTCATTTTATTTAGCTACATTTCTAGTATTTCAGTTAAAAGATGATTTTAAAATATCTATCATTCTCTGAGTGCAGGGCTGTTTGGCTTACGGGAGTGAAATACGGAGTCCCATGGAGGGAAGTCCTTACAATAGCAGCCTGTTGTGTTCTAGGCAAACCTATTTTTTATTCACTTCCTGTGTCCATGTGGAGGGACCTCCATCAGAGGAACTTAGCTGGCCTCCCTCTGCCCAACACTCACTTCTCTACCAGCGAGAACTCAGAAAAGAGCAGGGCATGGATTGCCCAGCGTCTCTGAATCCCACTCTCATTTCTCCGCACATTTTATAATATTCCATGCTGTACATTTCAAAGGGGCAGGTTCTGTTCTATCTGTGGCCAAGTGAGGAAATCAGACTAATTTGGGATAAATACCTATGTGCAAGATAACAGCTTTGGTATGATTAGGCTGTGGATGGTATATTTATGTGGGAAACAAAAAAACAGGAGCCAGTTGATGGTACACTCAGAGGAAAATAAAAAATTAAAAGGAAGCTGGCTTGTGAGAGATCAGCTCTCTTTTGGAGTGAAATCTTTCAGCCATCTGTCTTATTAAAATGTTGATAACATCACCCTAGCATGTTAATGTATGTACAGTAGGACTAGACACCATCAGTCCAGATAGAGCACATCAAAAGTCTTTTCCTTCTCTCTCTTGCCTGTTTTCCGATAGAGAAAAGAATTTGATTTGATCTAAAGTAGTTGCTTAAAAAAAAAAAAGCCATGTTGATTTCCAGTGCCTTATGGTTCAAAAAATTAAACCAAAAATTTAGCAAAGAATTCTTCTTATATTTGATGCCAAGACATGAGAAATTAGAATAATAAATTAAGAAAAAATCCCTGCAGCTGAGAGAGAAAAATCTTTAAAGGAAAATTTAAATATAAAAGCAATTTAAAACTCAGTCATAAGCTGATGCTTTGGGGAAATCTTTATTTGTAATTGTGAGTGTGTGTGCACATGTGTGCATGCATGTGCTTCTGTACTTTCTAATTTAATGCTTTTGTGCTTTCCATATAGATCACAGCAATATTGATTTCACCATTTCAACCATAGTTGATGTTTGAATCATCACAATATACAGTATATAAAAGTAGTTCCATTTTGTGTGTCTCTAGTCTTTGTTAAAATGAAAAAGGATTTTCTCAAGGGTGGAATTGTATCTGGTTAAAGACTTCAACAGCAAGTCTAATTTAAGTTAAGAGGTTCTTTTTTCATATCTAGAATAGTAACACAAGGTGACACTTTTATCAAACAGGTTAGGTTATGTACTTCAAGTAATAGTTTTCAAAGAGAGAAACAGAGCTAAAGTAGTATAGAATTGGATCTACTAATAAGGAAGTATTGAAGAGAAACGTTCCATTTAATCTATTCCAGCCAACAGTGATTATCCAGGAGTTGTTTAGTTAAGGCTACCTCATGACACCCTCTGTCCAATCTTTCCCAGTTCTCTCTCCATGGATATACAACAGAGGCACGGAGAACAAAAGAGAAAAGACAATCATTTTGGTATTTGATTATAGTTGTTGATTTTTTTTAAAAAAACATATCTTTAGATATGGATGATCTTACAAAGATTAAACACATCATGGTGGCCAGCTCTCCCTTTGAATTATCTGTTTCATTCTCTCTGCAGTTACAGGACATTCCTGCATCCTTTGCCATCTTTTGTAGTAGGCTATATGTTCCTGAGGGCAGGGATTTTGTTCTATCTTGTCCACTACTGAACATGACTGGCACATGGTAGATGTTTAGTACAGTAAAGTCAGTGAACGAATAAACTGGGCATTGTCAGAGCCCTCTCAGAACAATCATTCAGAACATAGTTTGCTGGTGATGTGGGCTCAAACCTGCCTAGAGGGAGAACCATGTTTATGGATGAGAGCTCCACAAAAGAATAAGCTCTTTGCTGCCCCGAGAGCAATATTTCTATTTTGAACAAGCTGTTCTATAATACTGATCTCAGAGGCCTACACATTTCTTTGAAATTTCAAAAAAAACTAATTGACTTACCAGCGTTTCATTAAAAGACAAAGGGATAAAAGCCATATGATAAATCCCAGGTATCTGTTAGCATAAGCCACGAGACACTCGTATCTCCTAAATTATTTGACACATGGTGACATTGCTATCTACTTACACTGGAGTATTATTTTAATTGAAATATCAATTGTAGTTTTGAGAGCATGAGTGTATTAAGGCAATACAACAAACAAAAAACAACAAAACGAGAAAAACATTTTAGCAGAAAGGTTAATGCTCCAATCAAATTGAGCTACTTTTTTCTTAATGATCTTCATTTTGTTATTTTGTGGTTTACTCATCGTGTCCCTTTTCATAGCAATCAACTAAGTAGCCTGCTGGACACCTTCTCAGTGAGTGGAGCAGTGAGAACGGGAGACAGCACCTCCATGGGATGGTGAGAAATTTGTTGTGGAAAACTTATCCGGCTCGTTTGGAGAGTGTGGGAGTTTGAAAACAAAGGTATTTCCTAAGAGTGTTCTAAAGCACATAGAATTCCCTTAGAGATCATATAACAATAGAAGTGAAACTGAGTGTGAAGAAAATATGAGAATGCATAGGCATTGTGAATTAGGATTATGGATCTTCTTTGCAAGAAAGTTTTTGCCTGGACTACATTAGGGCGAAGATTTTCATTGCCTGTAGGCTTATATATTTGTGGACAAATGGAACAGAGAAACCTACTTCCCAGAATGCTGACAGGGGAACATCCTGAACTTCATCTGAACTTCATCAGAGCTTCATTCACCGAGGGCTTTCTTATCATGGGATCCCAGTACCTTGAGTAAACCTGAGAATTAAGAAGGCTTCCAAAGAGAATTCCAAGAAACCGAGAATAATGTCAGAATGTCCATGCTCACCAAAACTCTTGCCAGTGATCAAAAAAGAATCTTGCAGAAGCTTATTGAGGACTGACTTCAGCCTTTTGTAGACCCAACTCTATAATTCTTCATTTTGTTGTTGTTGTTGTTGTTGTTTAAAGCAGAAAAGGAGTAGCTATGTAAAATGTTGAATAAGGACTATAGGAACAGAGAAGTGATGGCTGATGCACTGAGAGAAGAGAAGAGAAACAACAAGAAACAGATAGAAAGGCTTTTAAAGCACAGCAGGCTAGAGAAAGTAGGATGAAGATAAACAATCTTATTTGCGTTTCAAGCTATTGAATTTCTTAATATTGTTTAGCATGCAAAATAATTGATGTGCCTAGAATGAGGGAACCGAGTTATCAGAAAACAATATTGGGCAAAATATCCATGTTTAAGATGGAAGATTTTAGAAAAATTTTTATTTTAGGAAGATTTATTTGGAACGATTTCCATCAGAAATAGTTTAAGTAACAACTAATGTTTTGATATTTAATGAGAAAGCCTCCCACAGCCATTTAGTGCAGCGGGGAACAGCACAAAGAGCACAAGCTTTAGAAACAGGAAACTCTGTGGTGTGCGATATTGACTAAGTCTGACATAGCGTCTCATGTTCCTCATCTTTAAACTTGGCTTGATAGACCTTCATAAAATGGGATCGTAATGAGGATTGAATTAATTAAGTGATATATTCTAAATATCTGGCACATAGCAGAAATTCAGTAGGTTCGTGAAATAGCAAAGTCCCCATAATGGTAAATAAATGATGCACTTAAAATTTCTTTTATGTGTAGTTAGGCAACATTATTCAATAGGGTGCAAGAAGATCCGAGCTAAAAATCTGACCTAAACTTCTGCCCTGTTCGATTTTAAGGCAAGACCTCCAGATCAGCAGAGAATTGGTAATAAACTTAGGGCAGTTGGCTTGTTATGGGAACTTGTGCTGGCCTTTGGCCTTCTTCCTTTTCTTAATTTGAGTAAGAAAAGGGTGAAATTAAGAAAGCGTTATTCAAATATAGTTATTCATTTAAAAAAATATGTATTTAAACTAAAGCATTGTAAGTCATTATGGTGAAAATGTAGAAATACCAAAATTGTTCATTTTTATTCTGCATAATAAATTCACACAGAGCTTCCTTATATTATATGCACTTTCTAATATTCGACTGTTTTTGATCTAGAAAAACGACAAATGTATATAGTTCATCCTAATTGTTACTAAAGCAAAGGTAATTTGTTTACTGCATGTCATTTGTACAAAAGAAATAAAAGGATGCATGGAGTCAAATACTTTATATTATATATTTGTAAAATAATTTCTACATGGAAAATTATGTAAATATTTTAGGTGAGGACATAAAGTTGTCAGTAGTATTTGCTGTCCTCATAAACTTGGCTTTCTATCCAACAGCTGGTGTCTTCCATTCGGGAGTGATCTAAATCTGAACCCCATACGATCCTTCTGCTTCAGAATAGTAGATTAGTCTATGTTTCCTAATTGATACTGTGTGATTTCCAAATTGCAATGAGTAGTCACTATGCTTTCTTTATTTGTGACTCTTTGACTTTTCTGGACCCTGAGAATTATTTCTGATCCTGGGTAACTCAGTAGAGTAACGGGGTTTTTACTGAGTGTTACAAAAGTAGCTGAGCTACTGACTTAAAAATGATGAAAATTGCTTTTTCTTGAAGAAGCCCTTGATTTTACTTTGACTTTAAAGATTTACCTCTGAAAACATTAGGATATCTTGATGAATTTACTAAGTATGGACTTTGGTGTAGTGGTAGTAAGAATTAATGAAGTGACATCTTACTGATATCTTTGGAGAACTAACTATTAAGCACAAAGTCTATTTAGATTATGAAGATTTGCACCTTTCTACTTGAAGCCATATCATCTAAACAAAATCTCCTGCCTACATTGGCTAATGGCAGAAATTCAGAGTCATTAGCTAAATTAACTGTTTATGTGACTGGTCTTTAAAATGTTACAAACTGTAACGAAATGACTGAGTTGAGAGCAACTAATTGTATGTAGTTCAAATGTGTTCTAACCAAATGCTCTACCTGGCTTTCTTAATGACCTTTTAAAAACTGCTGAAAGAAAACTGTTAATGAATCTTAGTGCCATAAAAATACACCATCTGGAACAGTGTAGAAATGCTTCATATCTGTATAGTTCATATCACCTCAGAATCTGAAAAGTCATACTGCCTCTTACGTGTTAACCCAGTGCCCCATATATTTAAAGCAGAAAGTGAAACTTTGGAATACTTTCCCTAGGTTTTCAAAACCTATAAATCATGGAGAAAAGAATAGAATGCATGTTTCTCATGTCTAGAATTCATGTGTTAAACCAGGAGTTGAAAATTCAGGTCCCTACACCAAGGTCAGAGGTACTCCAATGAAAGGAGATGGTAGGAGATCTCTGGATCAGAAGGAAGTGAGAACTGAGAAAAGTGGAGAACTTGAAAGCAAACAGCCTTTGAAAGAGGCCAGACACCACTTAGCTCCACTGGTTGTTGTCATATGGGAATGTGGTACCAGTGAAGCCAGATTCCATGATTTTCAAACTAATTCAGATGTATGGAATTACACATAAAATAATCACATATTTAAACGCTGGTAACTAAAATTCAAATTTTAAGCCCTGTAGGTCAAATAAAACCCATCTGTGGACTGTCAAGAAGCAACCTCTGGATTAGATTCTAACACCCCCTGTACATATATATACATAATATATGCTATTAAATATGAGGAATACTTTTATCAATATTTATGCTCAATCAAAAAATGTTTTTTTTTTAAAGAAACCAGGAGATTTCATTAATCAACAGATAGTAGGTACCCACTAGGTTGCAGCAACACATTATCATGAATATTGAAGAAGATAGACATGTTTGCTGGCTTTCTCTGTTTTTTTAACAGGTTGGTTGAGAAAAACAGGATTTCCTGATAAGGTTGTAAATTACTGGGAATGGAATATCAATAAAGGATCAAAGCTGTATTTAAGGAGTGATTCTACAAAAGCTGAAGGTAGAAAAAGATGACTTTTCAAGTTCCGTCTTAGCATCATGTTTTATTTATTATACAAAAAATTGGAGTGGTGGTGGTGATGGTAGATATAGTAAAAACCAAAAAATTTAAATATGTTATTTAAAATTGTCTCTCTCAAATTGAAATATCATGTTTGACAAAGCTGAACTGAAAATTTTATATGGAAGGAGGGTGGGGGAAAAAAACAAAACAAAACAGAGAGAACTATACAGATGCAATGAAACAATTTGTAGTTCCCTAAGGGTAAGAAAAGAAATTTAGAGACTCATGGAGCACAATGTGTCATTTAGCTACTCCAGACAGTATACAGCATCTGTTCAGTGGATAAAGTAAAGGGCAAGGAATAAAGGTCCATTTCTATTTTAGGCACTGATTGCTCAGGGACCTAGAGAAACAGAGTGTCACCTTTTGCTACACAGGTCACCCCATATATTAAAAGGCACTTTGTGCATCATTTTTGACATGTATAAACCATTTGCAGATTTTTTAAATCAAGGCGCACGAAAGCAGGAAATGTTACTCTCCTCTGTAATTTACAGAATTCATGAAGAATTGCCATGGCTAGCCATTGGTCAGATGCCTACTAGAATACTCTTATCTGCTTTTTTTTTAAAATTTTTGTTTATCTCTGCTTATTCTGGAAGCTATCATGTTTATTTCAAAGCAATGTTCTTTCTATCCACTTTTGCTTTATGTTTAATTTAAATGAAAAAGCAGCTTCAGGCTAATTCAGTATTTAAATTGAGGTCTCCATACTCTCCTTTAGAAATTGAGGCATCCTTATATGTAAGGCTGCAGGCAGGCAAAAAAATGAATTTCACATGCTAAAATTCAGGGGCCCAGCTATCAAGCATGAATTATATAAAGTTCATTGTCTTTGTTTGCATCCTTTACAAGTTGTCTTTTTATATCTTTGAGTGAGATGCTAACTTTACATTTGACTCACAGTCTTGTCTGAATTCTTTAGAGAACTATAACATAAATGAGGAATTTGAAGATAAACCTTATAGACAAAAATGTACTTACCTCCTCTCTCTTACAGCTTAATACACAAAATGGAAAATAATACTTTTTCTTTCCACCTACTCTAATTATAATGAACCGTCAAACCAATCCCCAAATTAAAACAAACAAAAAATAGTCCACAACTTATAGAAGAAATCTTTCTCTTCTATTACCCAATGCTTGACTTTCAAGAAGTTTGATGAGTTTATGTCATTTTAATGCAATCTATCATCTAATCTTCTTGGGTACTTACTCAAAGTTCCCACAGTTCTCATCAAATACATTGAATTACAAGTATAGTTTGCACATATGTACATATATGTGTTTCTATGTATGTACTTATGCACATAAACACGCATTTTAATTGTGAAAAGTGATATATAAATCAAAGGTCCTAGAATATAAATCAAAGAAAGGAAAGATTATCTGCATAACTTGGCTTCATTTTGCACATTGAGCCCAACACAGGACATGCACTCTTTGTGAATATTAGCATGTTAGCAGAATCTTATTGGGGAAGAAAGGGGGGTTTTAAAACTAGCCTACTTTGCAAGTTCTCTCTCCCAAACCAGTTCGTGTGGATACTGTACCTTCCGGAGGGGTTTGAGCTTGGTCTCCATTATGAAATCATACTTGCAGAGCTCACAGCAGCGTGTGTCAGAGCTTTTGATCCACTGGTGGAGGCAGGACTGGTGGACAAAGCGCAGGGTCCCTGTGCAGCGACAGGGTGTGATGAGGGGGCTCTCTTCATCCCCTTCGCAGTGACAGATCCTGGGAAAGGACACAGCAGCCAGTATGAGATCTCCCAGAGAGCTTTTCTTGCCAGTGTATTTTTACTCTCGCTTATACCAGACTATATGAGAAGCTGCAACCTAAGATTTAGAACATATGAACGTTTCACTCCAACTTTGATGCTAGAACCAAATTTATGATCAATATGAATTTACTTTCATTTTTCTGCTCATTGCTGGGCTCAAGTCATGTTATGAGGCATTAGACACTGGTACATCAAAAATGTACTGTCAGTTTGGATACCTGCACCTGCCAGCCACAATAAATGAATGAATGAATGAATGAATGAATGAAAGAAAAAGAAAGAAAGAAAGAAATGGGTGAATTGTATGGTATGCTATGTGTCTCAATAAAACTGTTACGTACCCACCCCCCAAAATTGTAACTGTCATTTCATTCCTACACCAAAGCCAATTTTAACAGTACAACTATTGAGCTATGTCCCCAGTTTATTTAATTGGCCACTGTCTATGAGCTACCATATATAAAAGTTATTACATAAGTATTCTATGAATGTTGTAGTCTGGTAACTTCATTGTGTTATTTTGATGACAGTTTTAGTGGGCCATAGTGTATAATTTATTTATTTATTTATTTGTTTATTTATTTAATTTTTTTACATGCTATCATTATCTTTATTTATGCTATAGAAAATTAGAGAAATGTCACTTTGTATAACATGAACACCCACTGTGAAAATAAAAATCTTTTTATTATTTTATCATGATATAATCAGCCAATATCTGGTCACATAAGCCCACATAGCATTTAATTCTGTAGCAGAGTAGAAATGGGTTTTATTTCTACTATATTGGGTATTGAATAAAACAAAAAGTAAAGTTAACACAGAAAGTCTCAGTCTGAACATAGTACAAAGATTTTCCTAGGAAGATGCACACCTATTTGGTCTAAGCTATCAATAATCATCATTGTTTAAAAGTCCCCAAAATTACTCATCAGAACAAATTCAAGTAAAGTACATCCTATTGTTTGAAATGTTAATTACTAATCTGCCAATGAGTTCAGAATTCAACTAGTTTCTGAATTATTATGAATTCTAGTTTTATAGATACACAGTCTATAAAATCTTCATTGTGCTCATATTCAGATTTTTAAAAATAATTTATTTTCTTCTTTGGATGAGATAAGCCTTTCATTATCTCCAGGTTGTGAACTCAAATCTCAGCTCTTCAATAATTCTAATAATTTGACCAGCTGTTAAATGTTGCTAGTAACTTTCATTAGAAATATTGTTTTAAATTTGTTAGAAATACTAATGTTAAAAGTAACATTTAAATTTTTTTTAAAAATCTACAGAACTACTCTTTTTGAGCTGAGTCACAGTGGTAGGCTGGAAGAAAAGCATGAATTTTAAGGAGTGGATTTAAAATCTATCCATCTCTCTCTATATATATAGATATATATAAATAGAGAGAGAGAGAGAGAGATACATATCAGCTGTCTCCCCAGGGAAAATAAAATAGCTGCTCAGATTGTTACTGCAGTATGATACAGTAATTGAAACCCAGCACTCCCACAACCTCAAAATAAAGAAGTATGACAGAGTACACAAGTATTCTGAATTCATTTCTTAAGTAAAAATAAAGTAAGTCAAAAGAAACATGATTTCTGAAGTCCTGGGGGTGGGGGTGAGGGGGAGTGATGGATCGAGAATATAAGGAAGTTAAAAATTAATGCCCTCCTTCCCCTGGACTGAGTTACAGAGTAGCATTGCAAATGGTGGGCAACATGTTGGGGGGGGGGGGAACTATCTGAGTGCCTATTCTTTGAGAGCAAAACCTGGAGTATCTCCTCTCCCAATGTAGGCATCAGGAACTGGGCTTGTTATACTGTGTATCACACTTGTTGGCGGTACAGTGTCACAGCGTTGAAGCTCAGTAAATATTTGTTGAAGAGTTGAATTCAGTCAACAAAATATGACCTAGTATAAAAGCGGCCAATGAAAGGAAATGTGAGCTTCTATATTATAGTTCTTCATTTGGCTGCATATCTATTTTTGGAGTCATTGGAATCTAATGAATTATAAAGAATAAGAGGTTATTTCTTAAGTCCTTGAACCTCTTATCCACCTGCCTCCACACAAAGATTCTCCCTTCAACCAGAGGTCAGCAAACTATGGCTCAATTCTGCCCACTGAATTTTCTGTATAAATAAAGTTTTATTGGAACACAACCTGACCATTAGTTTATATATTGTTTAGAGCTGTGTTTGTAGTATAACATCAGAGTTGAGTAGTTGCTGCAGAGACCACCTGCCTACAAAGACTAAAATGCTTACTATCTGGCCCTTTTCAGAAAATGTTTGCAGACCCTCGCCTAAAGTATACATGGAGATATGTTAAAGACAATATATGAATATTATCTATATTCATATGTCAATAATAAATACAAATTTCATAAAATAAATCATCCCAATCTCTGCAAATAATGAAAACATTAAAGATTACATATAAAAGCACAAAATAAAAAGAAAAGCCCCTCTTGACTTGGCATTAAATCCTGCTCCTTTCATGGAAAATAATTCTCATTGGAAAAAGAAAAATTTGCAGTTAATGCCATCTGATAATTCACCACTAGGAAAAGGTCATGTCAAATGCTCTACAGCTTCCAAAAAGACTCTGAGGCTCTGATTTTTCACTGACGTGAATAAAATAACTTATTCATAAGCAGTTTTAAACAAAGACTTAGCTGATTACTGAGTTCAAACTGAGCTGACCAGCTTACTGGTTGTAGTTCAACTTCCCATTTCTTATAGAGCCCTTTTTTAAAATTTCTGTTAAAATTGTTACCTGAAGCACCACCAGCAGTATAATTTCTCATAAAATTAAGGTTATTTCCCATAGGGAAAATCAAAATCTTCACTCATTTTCATTCCCATTTCACATGATTTATTAGTACATGTTTTTAGCATTTTGAACTTTTTCTAGATTATTCAGCTCAAGTTGAACCCCCAAGAGTCTTTTCAAACCACGCTGAGATTGTTCCAGATGAATTTAAGAGCTAAATATAATTTCAAAAATCTACTAGAAATAAAAAAATAATATGATAGTTGTGCCATTAAAAAAAGAATTAGAAAATTCTTAAATTGATAGACCTCATACAAATCATGATTGCTGAATTATAAATGAAAACACAGTAATGAAAATATAAATATACTTTTCCCAACAGAATAATAGTATAGAGGAAATTATTTTAATAACATAATAAAATTGCACTGTAAAATATTCATAATTTTGATGAATTTTTACTTGATATGAAATTGAGGGCTGGGAATTGAGTGATTCTATGAAATCTTTGGCCACCCACATCGGGTGACAGGAATGAGCTAAATTCACAGATTGTATTGGTGTTCTAATATTTTAACAGTCTGCTTGCAATCTAATCAGCATATGTTGAGACTTTCACCATTTATGACTTGAATGAACTGGTACTTCCACATAATTTTTAGCTTTCTACAAACAGCAAATCACAAAATGCTATATAGCAACTACATTTTAGAATTATTATTTTTTATGGGTTGTGTTTATGCATAAAGTCCCTTGCCTTAATGTTTGGATTTTTAAAAAAGCGGGCTTTTTTTGGTCATATGTATCTTAAAATGACCTTGACCACCTCTGATCCCCTCCCTTGCCAAGGCTTCTCGGCTTTGGTAGAATATTATTTTCTGCATAAGTTTTTTATTTTTTTTAAACTATTCATTAATAAAAAAAAAATCATCTTTGCAAGAACCATAATGGTTATGTAGCTTTGGGGTTTTTTATTCATTCATTCATTGATCATTTCATTCATTCCCATTTTCTTAGTTCTTGCTATATACAAAGAAAATTAGACAACAATAGCATAAGAATGTAGGGTGAATTGAGAGGGAGAGAAAGAACCCGGAGGCAGGGACCCTGTTTGGGCAACTACTGCAATCATCTAGGTGGTAAGAATTTGGAGCAATGTGGTGACACTGGGGAGGAGATAAGATACTCTCAACCATGACTAGTTGTGGTGACAAAGCACCTTTACAAGATTGTTCAGCGCCTTCAGCCATTCCTGTAATCTACAGAGGGCATCTCAAATACAGGCTAGTCAACTCTCCTCTCCCATATTCCAGGCCAGTTTTGCCCCTTTTCTTTTGGTCTACCTTCCCAATGTGATCCTTTCACTTGCCTACCTCCCCTTTTCTCCATACCCTCCTCCAACTAAAAAATCTTTAGGCACAGTGGTTAGGGATACTGCTGTGTTTGTATTGGTTTAATTTGGGTGTTAAATCTTTTTCAAAACTATCACAGCTAAAAGTTTGACACATGCTTAGAACCCCCTTAATAAGCTAAAGAAAATATTAGAAATACTTTGGGCAGAAGCCATATAGAAAGGTATTAGGCAGTGGGTGAGAAATTAGTGCTGAAGTAAATGAGTTGAAGAGATATAATCTCTCTGTCTCCCCGCCGCCCCCCACTTTTGAGAAATACAGCATAGCAGTGAAAGGATAGCAGACTAAAGTTTTATTGTTAATTTTCATTTCATTTTGTTTTTAACAGGGAAAACCTAAAGTTGTTCATAGCAGAAGTGAAGTTGTTATGGAGAGGTAGACTTTAAAAAACATAGTATGGTAAGAGAGTGCCCAATTGTTAAATGAAGGTCCTTGAGAAGTCAAGAAAATATGGGGAGAGAAAGCACGGTAGAAGAATATCTTTGGACAAGAAGAATACAAGGGAGGGACACAGACACCTTTGAAAGCAAGAGGTAGGGAAAAAATGACAGGTAAAGATGAGAAGGTGATGGAGGCAGAAGAAATCACAGTAGCTGTGTCTGGGTGGTCTTAAGTTCTGTGATGCAGGAAACAACACATGCTAAACAGAATAGAGGAAGGCATGGGGTTAAGGCTGTGTAGAGGCAGTAACGAACTAGAAAAAGTCAGTGGGAGCATGTGATGGAAAATTAACCAAGCATGAATGTAAGAATTGTGACGCATCTGTGAGCTCCCTGGTTAGACTAGACAACGCGAATTCACCGTCAGCGCTGTTAACACTGTGCTGTGACTTGGAGGTGTTCAGCAGTCAGAGCACAGTCCTGCAGCTGGAAGCGCACTCAACAGTCCGGAGATCACGAGGTCAGAAGAAGCAAGGAACACAAGGGAGGGATTCCGGCCATCAGAGAATACCTCATGAAAACAACCGGTCATAGGGTCTGGACTCTGAGCAGGGAAGCAAGTGAAACCATCTTGCTGTCAGTGTGTTATGAGAAAAGGGTGGGTCTGAGGGACTAGAAGTCACTATGATTGACACTGGGAGGAAGTGGGAAAAGATTGTGTCTATGTAGAATATCTGTATCCCTCATGGGTGGATTCATATCTCTTTTGTACTTTTTAACCCAGTGTCATAGAAAAAATAAAAAAATATATTTTACAGAATTACTTGGTGTTTGAGATTCAGAAGTAAATTAAATCCTGACTCACATTCTTATTCTCTGTTCTGGGAAACTGCAAAAGTTCTCAGTTTACTCATGTGAAAAATAAGGTTAAAAATACCTCTTAGGTTCCATGAGGATCAAATGAGGTGAGAGAGTGCAGTACCTGGCACATGGTAGGCAATCACATATTTGCTAATATAACTTAATTTCTTTGAAGCGCATAAGTTTTAATTGACTTTGATCATAAGGTTACTGCCACTACTCCTAATTTGGTCTACCTGTGGTTTGCTTTCAGTGCATTGGGACTGAACAGTTTCAGTAGCTAGTTGGTTAGTTGGTTAGAGCAAATGCTTGTAAGGCTAAGGTCATGAATCCCAACTCCAGACAGGTGAGTCAGCTACTGATGCATTTGAATCTGCAGGTCAGTCATGTCACACATGTCTTAAAGAAAGTTAGCTGTGGGAACTTATTTGGGTCTGTGTAGGGTAAACGTGGGATTGAATTCGGTTTCTCTCTTTTCTATTCTGGGTGGCCTTAGGCAAGTTTTCAGAGTTGGTTTCCCCATCTGTTAAATCTTTTTGGTTATGTAGTGAATTCTTTATAAATTTATATTGCTTCAGCATCATTTTGAGTAGAGGTTTAACTTCCTCATACCAGGAGCAGGGCTCAGTCACCCTGAACACAGTTTCCAGTTCTACACCACACACATGGCTAAAGCCATGGCCAGAGAGAAACTTAGAGGTGTCCTCTTGCCCAGCAGACTGGGCTGTCCTCTTTCTCCCGGCTTTCTTTAAACAATCCAGGCATTTGCCCATGAACATAAAGAGATCCACACCCACTTTCCCGACATATATGAGGGTACTTCAAAAAGTTTGTGGAAAAATAGAATTAAAGATAATACAAATTTTTCCATGAACTTTCCCAAGTGCCCTTGTGCTAGTTGCCATGTGTTCTCTCTCTCTCTCTCTCTCTCTCTCTCTCTCTCTCTCTCTCTCTCTCTCCCCGCCCCCTCTTCATTCCTGTCTCAGGTAACCCCGGGGACAGAGGACCTCCATCCCAACTCATTACTCTCTCCTTGCCCAGTATCTGTAAGTAAAAATCTTTGGACATGTTTCTCATCGTGGTGGCGAATTGAATTTGTAATACTTGAAGTTGTGGGTCTAGATTGCCTCATTGAATTAGTGAGTAGAGGAAAAACCAAGGGGTCAAGTATGAGACTCCCAGGGTAAGCAGAGGAAAAATGCTAACCAAAAAAATAAAATAAAATAGAAATAGGGGAAAAAATCAGTCCACAGGAAGGAAAAATAATGAAATATGTACAGCGTTGGAAAAGAAATTTGAGGGCATGGTGGCACAGTGCAGAGTTTAACAGCTGTGGGTTTTGCCACTAATAAGTTCCTGCGGTGCCAAGACCTTGATTCCTCTCAGCCTAGCTTAGAAGGCAGCTTAGAGGTCTTGGGTGTTGTCCGTTCACTTCAGTCGACTCACAAATGTTATCATGCTCTGCATGTGCCATGACGTGAAAAATGTTGGAAACACTGGTGTGACTGCTGAAAGTACAATCTGCATTAGATTTGTAGTTCTATCTATGTTGATTAAATTACTTAATCTCTGGTATTTCAAGTTCCTCATTAGTAAAATGGGAACATAGCAGTGTCTACTTCACAGACTGTTAAGAATTAAATTAATCACGTGATCAATAAAGTGAAATAATATTTTTATTATTTTTATTTTTGGGGGGAATCAAACTATTTTTATTGAGAAGTTGGTGGGAGAAGAATAGTCCAAGAAGCACGAGAAGGACGAAGGAGATCTGATGTCATCGACTGGGCTGGGATCTTCCCAGCCTTGCAGTTGTGAAAGATAAATAATATTTTTAAAATTAATGGTCATATGGTCATTTCCTCAGTCTACTGCACTCACTCTATCAAGGTCTACCTCTGGAAATGCCTTCAAATATGATCTCATACCCATGATACCCTCTGTCTCTTGGTAACACCACATAAAAATTTAAGACTCATCTAAATTTAAGACTCACGTCCTTAATGAAACAGCCTCTAATTTTTCCTTCCCTACTATGCTCTCTCCCTTTCTTGAGCTGTCATTCCTCTTAAAGCTGATATTACCCAGATCTGGTCTTTGCTGTTTGTGAATTGTTTCATCTATGCAAGTTCTGGTATTGTGAACTGAATAAACTCATGTTTATTAATTTTGGGAGTCAGGATCTTTGTGTGTATTTGTATTTCTATTAAGGGTAATTTAAGTGATAAGCGTGTTAAAAAATCACAGTAAAGATGGCTAAGCACTAGATCATAAATGGATTGGGGATGGATGCTTTAAGTTTTATTTAAACATGTACAGAGCATAGAGCAAAAGAGCTGGCTTAGTAAGATGATTTAGCAATTCTCACAAGTTGTTACCAGCTACACATCTTTTGTTTATGTTTCGGTAAAATTCACTTATAGTGAAAGTGAGAAATATGTAATCTTTTTATATACCGTGCACTTTTTAATTTGCATTTGAGGAACTAAACTGAGGTGTACTGATCTACCCTCTCTGAGCTGCAGAGGAAGTCAAACAAAGTGATCTGCAGAAGAAAGGAGAAGTATCTTTTACTTACTAAACAGAGAAGATGGACAGTATTTAATATTATTCTTGCTAACACCTGTTTCTAGCTATGTTTATTGACATGGAGCAAGCACACATTTTTGGAATTAAAACAAAAAGGCCTTATAAGTTGTATTTCTAAGATTTACTTAAAAGAGACAAAGATAAGTAATCTAAGCTACATTCAGCCTGAGAAGTAAAATATCTTGACAACTCTAGTTAAAAATGTAACTATGACATAAGAATAAAATATCTTATAAACAACTAATACAATGTTTGTAATCATAAGTTTGGTCATTCTGAATCTACAGACAATCTTTTTAACATCCACAGATGAGCGACACTTCTTCATACACAAGTGATTTTTAATAGTATTCTGTTTTCTCAAAGGAATATTTTCAACTCAAAAAGCTGTTACATAGCATGACTTCCTGAATTTAATTTTATGCCCTAATTTGTCACCAGTGACTTGGTCAAAACCTCAGACCATCTGCACAGAGCTGTAGGAAATGATTAACAACAGAGACAATGACATAGCAACGTCCCTGGCTCCTAACTCTAATTCTGGAGCTCATCCAAAATCCCAACTCATCAGCAGCATTTTCTTCCCACCAGATATCACACCAATGGAAAACAGTGGAAAAGAAGATAATGATCACCTTGCTGTGCCAATAATGGAAGTAGAGGAGGCCAAGTCTTATTCAAATTCATAGGCAATGAATTCTGCAATGGATTGGGCAGGTTCTAGTGGAATCGCCCCTCTTGGGTCCCTCACCACCTCTGGAGATGGTTCAATGCCATTGATACTAGAAATTTAAATCCTGCCTCGGATCAAGGATTCTTAATGAGACGGCTGTATTCTCATCTAGCCTAATGGTTCAGTATCATAGTGGGCTAGGCCCTCTGAGGATTTCTGAGAAGTCTCCATAGGTTCACAGAGCACATTAGATTTCCCCCATCTCCCTGTTGACATGTGTACCCCAGAAGTCCCAGTCCTGAGCACGCCTAACAATAGAATATATCTTGCTTGTTCATCAGCTCAGACTGTCCAAATACTCCTGCTCAGAGGCGATCAAAGCTGGACTGTGCCTATCAGGATAATCCCTCCCCTGTTAACCATCACTTTGTTGTCCTATCCATAGTCTTTTGGTGAGCTCAGAGCACAATCCACTTTTGAGTAAGATGGTTTTCCTTAATGGCATTTACCTTTCCTGATCTACCTTATAATTTTAGTGACATATAGATGAGCAAATAGATAATAGATATTGAATGAATATCCCAATGTAATAATTTTCTTCACATTTTCATGTCATCAAGTCATTTTATGTCAGCTTTGAGATCTTTTTGCATTTGTTTGTAAGATTGACAAAATTAAACTAGAGCAGGTATTTCTAAAGAGGTATTCTTAAAGTTTTTAGGCTAAATTTTTATTACCTGCATTCACTGAAGTGAAAAGGGAAAACAGAAGGACAGATAATATAAACTCATTTGGCTTTTACTGTGTGGATATAACCAAAGAAATATATGTGGTCAGATACAGAATAAAGCTTTTGTACATACATAATAACAGAGCTGCCAGAAAAATTATCCAATTATATCTTTTTAATCCTTTTCTTTTCAGCATGTGGCAAAAATTCTTAACTCAAATTGATTTCATGATAGTGCTCTGTGCCTGCTAAGCGTTTGCATTCACGTAGGCTCACCCTCGATGGTGACTTCCTTTCAATTTTGTTGACTGATTAATCTTACCTGGCTAAGCATTACATCCACGGAAGTTTCAAGTTGCTTTGGATAATTATAAAGCAGGTACTTTATTTACAGATAACCAAGAATGCATTGAATTAGAAATACGCCTCTGCATACGAATTCTTCTACACTGGCAAGTAGGTGTCTTGGCAAAATATTGATGTTTTATAGCAGTTCCAGCCACTTAGAGTGAAGAATGATCAGTCTTTATTCATTTATTCCCTCTTCATTCATTCAATCAGTCATTCTTTCAACAATTCATTTGCTGCATATCTACTATGTACAAGGTTTTACAAGGCGCTGTGATAAATGCAAATATAAATAAGTCCCAGTCTTTGCCTGTTAGGAAGCTTATACCATGACAGGTTATACATTGGATAATTGCACAACTAGTCAGAATCCAAGTTAAACTGTGATGTGTGCCATATCAAGTGCTGTTGTATGCAAGGGAGGGAAAGATCATGTAGAGATTGGGAGGGAAGTTAAGGCCCAATGGAAGATATGGTACATAAACTGAAGTTGAAGCCTGAGTAGAATTTTGGCAGATGGGGATGGATGTTAGTAGGATAATCTAGGCATAGAAAATATTTTCAGTGAGTGCTTAGAGACAGGATTAACTGGGTAATTGAGTAACAGTATGTGGCCAGGTTTGAAAGCAATATGAAAATTTGAATAGGGTTGTAGGGGGATGTCACAGTGAAAAATAAAGTAAGATTACGGAGAGCCTTGTATTTTCTTCATGCAGGGCCAAAATTTACACACACACACACACACACACACACACACACACACACACACACACAGCTTTAACTGTATCCAGTTGGAGTGGGAATTTTAGTGAGAGATTAAGATTACAACTAAAAATGGGCAAAATACCTGAACAGACATTTCTCCAAAGGACACAAATGGTTGCATAACTTCGTATAGCATACATTATACGAAGTTATACGAAAATAGCCATCTTTACACCAAATATACATTTACACACACACACACACACACACACACACACACACACACACACACACACAGCTTTAACTGTATCCAGTTGGAGTGGGAATTTTAGTGAGAGATTAAGATTACAACTAAAAATGGGCAAAATACCTGAACAGACATTTCTCCAAAGGACACAAATGGTTAACAGATATATGGAAAGATGCTTAACGTCACTAATCTTCAGGAAAATGCAAATCAAAACCACAATGAGATATCATCTCTCACACTTTAAAATGGCTTTTATCAAAACAAACAAAAAACCCCCAGGAATTAGTTAGGATGTGGAGAAACTGAAACCCTTCTATACTGTTGGAAATGTAAAAAGGCGCAGCGGCTATGGAAAACAGTATAAAGGTTCCTCAAAAAATTAAATAGAGCATTGCCATATGATCCAGCAATCCTGCTTCTGAGTATTTATCTAAAATAATCAAAATCAGGACCTAAAGTAGATATTTGAACTCTGCTATTCATTGAAGCATTATTCACAGTAGCCAAGATGTGGAAACAACTTGTGTCTGTCAACAGACAAAGGAAACACATAGAGAAAATGTGGTACATACATACAATGAAATATTATTCAGCCTTAAAAAAGAAGGAAACTTGCCATTTGTGACAAGATTAGATGTTCATTGGATAAACTATGAGGAAAGTATGCTAAGTAAAAGAAACCAGTAACAGAAGGATAAATATTGCATGAAACCATTTATATGAGGTATACAAAATAGTCAAACATATCAAAGCAGAGAGTAGAATTGTGGTTATGAGGCACTGGGGGTGGGAAAGATAGAAAGTTGCTGTTCACCAGGTATAACTTTTAGATGACTCACTTCTACTGATCTGCTGTATAACACTGTGCCTATAGATAACAATAAATTCTGTATTGTACACTTAAAAATTTAAGAGGGTAGGGCCAGCCCGGTGGCGCACTGCTACAGTGCGCCGCTTGGGAGCGCAGTGGCACTCCCGCCGAGGGTTCAGATCCCACATACAGACCGGCCGCTCACTGGCTGGGCGAGGTGCGGGCACAACACCGAGGGTTGCAATCCCGTTGCCAGTCCCGGTCCGGTACGGGCGCGACACTGAGGGTTGCGATCCGTTGCCGGCCATGAAAAAAGACCAAAAGGAAAAAAAAAATTTAAGAGGGTAGATCTCAGGTTGTTCTTACTATAATAAAAAAAATACATTTTTGTCTGGTAAAAATAGTAAAAACTGAGATTATTAGAAAGATTAATCTGACAGTGTTATCTCATATTAGAAAAAAAAAGAGAATATCATAATAGCCAAATTCAAGAAAAAGTAGCGTAAGCGCTCCCGCCGAGGGTTCGGATCCCACATGCAGACCGGTTCCCACTCACTGGCTGAGTGAGGGGCGGACCCAGCACCTAGGGTTGCGATCCCGTTGCCGGTCCCGGTCCGGTACGGGCGCGACACTGAGGGTTGCGATCCGTTGCCGGCCATGAAAAAAGACCAAAAGGAAAAAAAAAATTTAAGAGGGTAGATCTCAGGTTGTTCTTACTATAATAAAAAAAATACATTTTTGTCTGGTAAAAATAGTAAAAACTGAGATTATTAGAAAGATTAATCTGACAGTGTTATCTCATATTAGAAAAAAAAAGAGAATATCATAATAGCCAAATTCAAGAAAAAGTAGTATAATAGTATGAGAGTGGAAAAAGAGGACAGAGAAACTGTAAGAGTGAAGTTGGTAGAACTTAGGCTTCAATTTGGGAAATGGAGAGGGGGATGGGCTGTGGGAGAAAAGGAGTCAAAGACAGACTAAACTGACTTTAAGTTTTTAATTAAACTCCCCCATACAGCTGCTCGAGATTAATCTGCTTACAGGGCCTCTGAGCATTTGTTACTACAGTTACCACTTGAAAATCGTAATGCTCATAATTTGATTTTTAACTCAGTTACACTGTATGGGGACAGTAATCTTGAAAAGCAGAAGGAAGTACTTCCAAACTTTCTCATAGATGCTAAAATATATTGGATTTGTGATATTTCAAGGAATAATCATAGTTGAAAGATATTTTTCCAAATAGCAGTAGAATTACAAATATATAATTGATAATATGCTTCCTTACTTTCTCTTTCTAATTCACATTTTCCTAGTGTATAGGGAATCTAGAATGATTCTCATATAATTTTATTCTCCCAATCATTTGTCTCTCAGGGTAGAGAGTAAAATTTTGTGGAACGAAATAAAAATGACTTATAAAAATAAAATCACAGAAGTTTATTCAGAATTTTCATAGAACAGAACTTCCACTTAGACAAAAACACTAAGATTTTTTTCTGATAGGTTCCATTCTTTGAAAGCTATGTGTATGAACTTTACATCTTGTCATTGAGAGACATAACACAGTATAATCTTATTAAAAAATTAAATTCATAGAAAAAGATTAGAAGGAAATATATCAAAATCTAAATAGTGAATATCTATACAGGTAATTAAGTTTAGAGTAAAATAGTAGTTTTCTCTTTTTAATTTTCTTTACAATAAACACAACAACTTTAATAATCAAAAAAATATTGAAATAAAAAAGACAAAATATATTTCTAATTTGGTTTCACTTTCTTTTCTCTCATCCTCTAGTAAGCTAACAAATTTATGAATAAATTTGATAGATTTACATATCTGAATGTTTTAGTCCATTTTGTTTTGCTATAACAGAAATACCTGTGACTGGGTAATTTATAAAGGAAAGTGGTTTATTTGGCTTACGATTCTGGGACAGCTGCACCTGGCATGGGCCTCAGGCTACTTCTGCTCATGGCGGAAAGTGGCAGGCAGCTGGCAGGTACAAGCAGGTCACACGGCGAGAGGAAGCAAGAGAGAGAGAAGGTGCCAGGGTCCTATAAACAACCAGCTCTCGTGGGAACTAATAGAGCGAGAACTCACTCACTGCCCCCCCCCTGCCCCCAGGGAGAGCATTTATCCATTCATGAGGGATCCGCCCCCATGACTCAATCAGTTTCCAACACTGTCACATTGGGGATCAAATTTCCACATGAGCTTTGGAGGGGACAACACATCCAAACTCTATCACTAAACAATTTGGAAAAATGCCATGTCTTATGCTCAGTAAATGTTGACTGTGGGCCTTCTCCCTTTCTGTCCAGCTTCAGGAGTAACACTGTAACATTTTGGTTACATGGAAACCAAAGGATTTCCATGTTCTGTCATTATATTTGAATAGAAATCTAAACTTTTGGGTGTTAACCCTGTGAATGAGAGTTTCCATTTTATATCCCAGTATACTTATTCATTTCAAGGACAGAAAAGGATAAAGAATAGTCTGCTCTCCTCATCCCCCACATACACCAATGCCAGGAATATCTTGGATTATCTTAATTTTAAGTATATAAAATCCACTTGTGTCAGTTATGGTGCACATCTATACACCATGCAAGTGTGTTTATTCAGTCATTCCACTTAGGTATGTGTGATTCTGCTGCAGTTTCTTAGAAGATAAAACCAACTTAACATCTTATTTGCTGGCTGAACAGAATATCCTTGCATCATTAGCACTATTTTATTTTATTTTTTTTATTGAAAAATAATTGATTAAACATATGTGTAGGGTACACAGTTGAATATCAATACCTGCTTACAATGTATGATGAGCCAATCAGGATAATTAGCATGTTCATCATTACAAAACATAACATTCCTTGTGTCCATTAACCAATTTCTCAGTAACCCTCCCTCCCTTCCCCATTTCCCACCTCTAGTAACCACAGTTCTGTTCTTTCCTCCTGAAAGTCAATGCATTATTGTGATTCTTTCTCTTTCCTTCTTTTTTCCTTCCTTCCTTTCTTTTTCTTTCACTTCCAGTTATAAGTAAGTACAGCAGGATTTCTCTTTCTGTGCTTGGCTTGTTTCACTTAACGTAATTTTCTCCAAGCTCATCCATGTTTCTGCAAATGGCAGATTTTTATTCTTTTTTTATGGCTGACTAGTATTCTATTATGTATATATATCACATTTTCTTTATTGTCGTCCATTGATGGACATTTAGGTTGATTCCATATGTTGCCTATTGTAAATAGAACTGTGATAAATGTAGGAGTGCAGGTATCACCTCAATGTGATGATTTCCATTCTTTTGGGTATATACCCAGCAGTGGGATTGTTGGATCATATGACAGTTGTATCTATAGTTGTCTGAGAAACCTTCATACTATTTTCCATAATGGCTGTACTGTCCAATCAACAGTGCAGAAGGGTTCCCCTTTCTCAACATCCTTGCCAGCATTTGTTATTCTCTGGCTTTTTGATAATAGCCAGTCTAACTGGGGTGAGATGATATCTCAATGTGGTTTTGATTTGAATTTCCCTGATGATTAGTGATGCTGAGCATTTTATCATATACTTGCTGGCCTTTGGAGAAATGTCTACTCAGCTCCTTTGCCCATTTTCTAATTGGATTATTTGGGTTTTTTTTTTATTATTAAGTTGTTTGAGTTCCTTGTATACTGTGGATATTAATCCCTCATCAGATGTATAGTTTCCTAGTATCTTCTCCCAGTCTGTAGGTTGTATTTTCACTCTGTTGATTGTTTCCTTTGCTGCACAAAGCTCTTTGTTTGATAGAATCTCATTTGTTTATTTTTTCTTTTCTTGCCTGTGCTTTTGAGGTCTTATTTGTATAGTCTTTGCCCAGACCTACACACTGTACTGTGAAGTGCTTCCCCTATGTTTTCGTCTAGGAGTATTATAGTTTCAGGACTTATACTTAAGTCTAATCCATTTTGGGTTGATTTTGGTATATGGCGAGATATATGGATCTAGTTTCATTCTTCTACACATGGCTATCCAGTTTTCCCAGCATCATTTGCTGAAGAGGCAGTCTTTTCCCCAATGTATGTTCTTGGTGCCTTTGTTGAAGATCAGTTAGCTTTAAGTATGTGGGTTGATATCTGAGTTCTCTATTTTGTTCCATTGGTCCATGTATCTGTTTTTACACCAGTAATGTGCTGTTCTGGTTACCATAGGATTGTAGTATAATTTGAAATCAGGTAGTGTAATTTATTTACTTATTTTTGCTCTGGATTGTTTTGGCTATTTGGGGTCTTTTGTTGTTAAATATGAATTTTAGGATTCTTTTTTCTATTTCTGTGAAGAATGCCATTGGTATTTTGATGGAAATTGCACTGACCCTATAGATCACTTTGGGTAATATGGACATTTTCACAATGTTAATTCTACCAATCCATGAACATGGAATGTCTTTTCATCTTTTGGTGTTCTCTTTTATTTATTTATTGCAATAAACTTCCCTCTTAGTACTGCCTTTGCAATTTCCCATAGATTTTTGTATGTTCACTTGTAGATTGCTTGTATTTTCACTTTTTTCAAGGAATTGGATCTGTCCAGTGCTGAGGGTGGTGTGTTGTGGTCTACCTCTCCCATTAGATCCAATAACAGTTGCTTTATATATCTGGGTGTTCCAATGTTGAGTGCATATATTTTATGATTGTTATATCTCCTTGCTTTATTGATCCTTTTATCATTATATAGTGTCCTTCTTTGTCTCTTTTTATAGTTCCTGGTTTGAAGTCTATTTTATCTGATATCAGCAAGGCAACTCTTGCTTGGTTTTGGTTTCCATTCACATGAAATGTCTTTTTCCATACCTTCACTATTAGCTTATGTTTGTCTTTATTGGTGAAGTGAGTTTCTTGTAGGCAGCATATCGTTGGGTATAGTTTTTAAATCCATTCAGCCAGTCTATATCTTTTAAATGGGGAATTTAATCTATTTACATTCAGGGTTGTTATTGAAAGGTATTGACTCGTTCTTGTCATGTTATTAATTTTTTTATGCTTGTTTTATATTTATTTTGTTCCTTTCTTTTCCTTTGATTGTTTCTTTGTTCTTTGGTGTTTCTTTGTAGTGATAAGACACATTTTCTTTCTCTTTCTCATTTGTATATCTGTTCTACTAGCCATTTTTATTCTTTCTCATGTATTCATGATGACATATATCACTCTTTTGATTCCAGATGTATGACCCCATTTAGGATTTGTTGAAGTGTTGGTCTTGTAGTGGTGAATTCCCACAGCTTTCATTTATCTGGGAAAGATACTTCATTTCTGAAGAAAAGTCTTGCTGGATATAGTAATTTTGGTTGGCAATTTTTTTCTTGTAGCACTTTTAGTATGTCATCCCACTTTCTCATGGCCTCTAGGGTTTCTGTTGAGAAGTCTGCTGTTATACTGATGGGGATTCCCTTATATGTAATTTGATGCTTTTCTCTTGCTGTTTTTAGAATTCTTCTTTGTCTTTGACTTTTGACAATTTGACTATAATGTGTCTCAAGGATGTCATTTCTAGGATGAATCTGTCTGGGGATCTTTGAGCTCCTTAGATTTGTAAGACCATATCTCTCAATACTTGGCAAGTTTTAATCTATTATTTCATTAAATAGGCTTTCAATGTATTTTCCTTTTCTTCCCCTTCTGGTACACCCATATTACATGTGTTTGCATGATTAATGTTATCAGAAAGATTTCATAGGCTTTCTTCATTTTTTACAATTCTTTTTTCCTTTGGATCCAATAGTGTTCACTCAAGAAGACTGTCTTCTGATTCAAAAATTATTTTTTGTTCTGTTGTTTCTGGCCTGCTGCTTATGGTCTTGATTGTATTTTTTTTTTAATTTCATTGAATAAATTCTTCAGTTCCAAGATTTCTTCTTGGTTCTTTTTTAATTGCTCTGTCTCTGTTGAATTTCTCATACATGCCCTGGATTTTATTTTTCACTTCATTGTGATTTCTGTCTATATTTTAATTCATCATATTGAGTTTCCTTAGTATTGCTTGTTGGGATTCCTCTTCAGGAATTCATTGATTTCCTGTTGTTTTGGGTCTGGTATGGAGAAATTGTAGTCTTTTTTGGAGGGAGTCATGTTTTCCTGTTTTTTCATGCTTCTTATATCTCTGTTTTGATGTCTGGGCATCTGGGTGATATAGTCTGTTTTAATTTTAAGAGTGGCTTTTGAAAGGAGAGACTCTTCCCTGTAGAAGTGTTCTATATTGACAGTCAGGTTAGGTGCTTTAAGTTTGGATCTGTGTGAGTGCAGTAGTGCAGCTTTCATGTGACTTCTTTATCTATATTTAATCTTGGAGCTGTCTTTGGGTGCCTTTGTGGTCTATGCAATGAGTCCTTTAGAAGTTTCTTGTTGGGGCATGTAATCTATTCTTGGTCAGTGAGCAGGTGTACTCTAGTGCAGCAGTTCTGCAAGGGCCACTGAGTCAGCTGTTGAGCCTGTAGCAAACCTGTAAGGAAGCAGCAAACCCCAATGGCTCTATGGAATACTATGGGGGTGGGAGAGAGGCCACTGCTGGGCTGGCTGTCTGTATGGGCACCTGTGAGCTCAGCAGGTTCATAGGTTGTGCAGAGCTGGTGTACACAGATGTGGGGAAAAACCTCTTCCTGGCAGCTTCCCTGCTCATCTGGTCTGCCTCCCTGCCCATGGAGGAGGGGAGAGAGTGTCGTATGGGCTCAGATGCTGGGATTTAGGTCTCTCTGTCTACCCTAGATTCCAGGCAGCTGAGTTTGTGGGCCTGCCAGCACTCACACGAATGTGTGGAGAGTCACAGGGGGAGGCAGGGCTACCACCAGGCTAGCTGTGAGCCAATGCAGGTACCTGTGGGTTCAGTGGGTCTGTGGGTCATGTAAGGCAGTTCCGCATTTGGGGAACTGCTGCACCTTGGCAGCCTTCCTCCTCAGCTGGTCTGCTTGCTCATCTAGGTGGAATGGAGTGCTATGAGAGTTCAGAGGCTGGGGTCTCATTAATATTTTGCTGTCGTAGGTTCCAGGCAGTCCAGGCTGTGGTCTTGTCAGTACCTGTGTGAATTTAGTAGAATGTAGGTAGGGCCTCCGGACAAAGGGAATTAGACTCACTGGGTATAGGGCAGGGCACACTCCAGCCACAGGCTCTGCTCCAGAACAGTGCTGCATCACAGCCGCTCAGGGCAGGAGGGGTTTTCATCTCCTTGGGCTTCCACTGTGAGACGGTGCAGCTACAATAATTCCCAGCTACTCTCCAACTGGGTCTAGGTCCTGAAAAGACTGGGGACCTTTGTTGTGGTGGAGCTCAATGGTGTTTATGAGGGGTGTGAAAACAGCTGGAGTCTTTTGCAGCTTACCATCGCTCCGTCTTATTCTCAGCTGGTCCCTGCAGTGGGGCACAGTCTGAATTCCTTGCTCTGCCCTCTATGGTGCCGTTCCCATCTGTGCTTCACAAGGATCTTGTCAGTCTCCTCTGCATTTCCTCAGTTGTTGTGGTCAAAATATATCTGTTTGTCTGTTATTTGGGGCTCTTTGGGGGTAGGGGGTACGAGCACCAGACCTCTCCAGTTGTCCATTATCTCCTGGCTTCTGTGGTGTCCCTGCATTCTCCCTATAGATCTCTAAGAACCTGCAGGTCACAGGGCAACAGAGGTGGTGGTGGAGCCACCTGGAACTCTCAGAGAAGAAGTCACAAGCTCTGGAGAGGGGACCAAGCTCGGTGGGTGCCTCGTTAGCATTTTGAACTGCCTGGATGTGTGGATTTGTTTGAACTTTCTCAGTGCTCATCACTGTCCATGGAGCCTTTCATGATGTCTGGTCTTCATTTTATCTTTCTGTTTTTTTTTATCACCTTTTGATCTTTCTCTTTCTTAGTCAAAATTTTTCACTATGAAATAACCTGAACAATAAGTTGGTATTTTTTTTCATCCACACCCGATATAAATGAATTGCATTAATTATGTATCACAGTTGCCATCCTGTGGTTATCTCTTCCCTGTTATCTTTGGTTTTCTGTTATGTCTCTGAAAAATCTGTCTTTATTTGAAGATCGAAACAATAAAAAATTTGAAAATAAGTAACAATGACATGGAGTTGAAAGAAAGGTAGAACATTTTTTTGTTGTTTTATCATCCACAAAGTATAAAAGTGAAAAATGCCACAGTAAACATGAGTTATAAATATTGTATTTCATCTCAGATATGATGTTGCACTCAACATGATGCAATATAAAATAAAGAGCAGATCACTGTCATGACAAGCTCCTAGTTAGTTTCATTTCTGATTATTTATAGCTGATGTATAATATGAAACAACAGTAATATTCCTCAGCTTTCTTGAGATGATGGAGAATGTTTTTTTAAATTTTTTATTATTATTTTTAAATGTCCAGAGCAAAAGAAAAGATAAAATTTTCAGCTTATTGTTTAGAAACCTCTTGACTGTTACTATAACAAAAGGTGCTTTTTATTTTTAAATTATATTTTAACTTTCAAAAGCATATTTTATGTGGATACTATTTGAAAAAGTACATGGTGAATATAAAGTTAATACCTTCAGTTTGATTTCATACTCACAAATAACCTTTTATTTTCTCTAATTTAACTGTTATAAAAGATTATATATTGTATATCCACACATACATATATGTTATAAACATAAATATATATGTTTCATATCATGATGACGATTCACCTGGTATTAATGAATCACTTGATGTAGTATTTGATAATTCCTGAGTTTAGTCCCTTAATGGCATTTGACAAAAAGAGAAACAAAACAGTTCCAAAGAGAACTGAAGAAGTCTGTCTACACTGCTGCAGCATGTCATTGTGATAAATACGTGGAAAATTAATCTCCATATTAACTCACTATTGGCATAGTTATGAAGTAGCTACAAAAGCTAAGCACATTTGTCAGCCTTATTTTTGCACGAGTGCAATTCGGGCTGAGCTGTCTCCCCAGGGTACGGCTGTGAGATGAGCTGGCAAATCGGTGCAACTGCTCTTCTCGCTGGCGGCATCACCCTAGGCTGCGCTTTATCACACTAGCTCAGTGCGTGGGAAGGTGGGTGGGGGTCGTGAGAAGGAAGAAGCGTATCCTCTCTCTTCCTGGTCTTCTAAGGCTCTTCCTAAGCAAATTTATGATAATTTTACCCTACTATTTTCTTTTCTTCAAAAATGACATTATATTTTATGTAGTAGATTGTACACAATCATAAAAAATATGTAAGCCCATGAATTTTTACGCTACATCCTTGTATTTCTTATAAAATCAATAGGCTCTTACAATAGTACGTTTTAAGACTAAATTGAAAAGGAAACAAAAGAAAATAAAACCAAACATGATATAATGTTAAAAATCATCTTTGTGAGAATGAACAAGTTATCACATATCATCATTGGAACTTAAGTGGTTGCATAAGAAAATATTGATCTTTAGCTATTTAACTATCAAGAAAAAGTGCAGACGGCCAGTGGATCCAGACACTTGTTCCCTCCATATTCAACTTCCCACAAATATTGAGTGTCGTGGGAGTTCCTGAGTTGGAGAAGCCATCCTTCCAAGCATTTATCTTGATGGAGCTCTCTAGTTTCATGACAAGATCTTAATCCTGCCCTCTGCCACTCCCTAATTGTCAAACTAAGTGGACAGCCTTGGAACACATTTATTACATGCAGAGGGCTGAAGGTGTTATTAACTATGTTTGAAAACGTCCTCATTGTGTGGATCCATGAAAAAATTTTGCTCAGTCAGTCCTCATTACCATGAAAAGCTGTGTTCTTCTGAACACTCGATTTGCTTTTCTGTGAATCCCGTTTCTCTTTGCTTTGGCCACTGTACCTATGAAAACTAAACTTGTAGTACCTCTCCACATGTGCAATTTTATGGATTTAGTATTTTTCTAACCTTACTATCATGTGTCCTGATCTTCTCAGTTTTCTATTTTATCTTTCTTGTGTGTGTGTATGTGCATGTGTGTGTGTGTGTGTGTATATATACACACACACATACAATATATATATACACACACATATACAATATACATATACACAAATACACATACACATACTATTTTCAGTATGTCAAAGTTTTAAAAGGGAACAGTAAATCAGCAAATACAAACATGTCATCTCCTTTATTTTGGTTTGTGTTTTGCTGTCCCCTATGCACAGACTTGTGTTAGGCTTCTTTTTAATACTTGAAAGCACCCTATTCCTATCCCACTGAAGCAAGAACACACTCTATTACAATTGCCTGTTGTCTTATCTGTAGTCTCTACTTCAATTGTTCTCAAACTGTAACATGCATCAGATTCACATAGAGGACTGGTTAAAACTTAGGTGGCTGGGTCCCACTCGCAGAGGTTCTGATTCAATAGGTCTAGGTGGAGCCTATTAACTTGCATGTTTAACAAGTTCCCAGGTGATTTTGATGCTACTGGTACAGGGACTATCCTTTGAGTACCACTGTATTTAGGGTTTCCCCCCTCCAACCATAGTATCATTTGAAAGTGAACTGCAATTCTCTATACCAACTAAATGAGAAATTTGAGATTTAATACAAGACTAATGATGTTAAAAGCAAATGTATTTTCTATTTCACCAATAAAGTTATCAAGTTTGGAGACTACTGATGTAAATTTTAGATGGCTTCAGGATCTATGAAATAAATATGCACCAGTTGCTCACCCACAGGCTTCATTCGAATATATCCAGATGATAGAATTGCTGCTAAGTGGACCTCCTGCCCACAGTATGGTTTTTACAATATACACATCTTCTGGGCATCAATTTGTTTACCTGTGGTTGGGCTAAAAAACAGTGGTTTTCAGACCTGCTTGCTCATTAAAATCATCTAGGATGCTTTTAACAATGTACCCCTATTGAGACCTTACTTCCAAAGGGATCTGGATGGGGTCCTGGCACATTTTTGTTTTTAACTTCCCAAGTGAGTCTAACATGAAGCATAGACTGAGAACTACTGGGTGAGATGATCTCTTAGATCCTTTCTAGCTCTAACTGGTGGGATTTTGAGGCTTTGGAATGCTGATTGGGGCCAGGATTCCCTTGCTGCATAGGGCATCTTGACAGTGTATATGGCTTCTATTTCATTGCAGTTATTGTTATTTTTTTCTTTTCCTATTCCTCCTTTATTTTCTCCATTGTCACCATCTCATAGTATGGGAAAACTAATTTGGTTATACCCTCAGAGAGCTATGGTCTAGCTTAGATCAAAAAGTTTCCAAGATAAAGACATCAGAATTTGTTAAGGTGAGGCTCAAAAGGACCAAATAAGAACAAGGTATTACAAATTAGGCAAATCATTGAGAGGTTTTGATTATCCCTTGCTGGGCCACCTTGAAGGAAAGAAGCAAGTTATCAGTATGTTGTCTAAAGTAAAATCGATCTCCAAACACAGAACCTTTTGTGTGATGGCTTCTTCAGTTCTGCATAAATGTGGAAGTGAATGAAGCAAACTAATAGACTCCTGGGGACTTCCTTGCATCTGACAGAGGTAGGAAGAACGCTGTGCTGTGTTTAACACTGTCAGAGTGCTATGAACAAAAGACAACTCGCTGAAGCTGTTGCAGGGGGTATTTTAATTTCTGAACCAAATTAGATACTGCTGTTTAAATTACCTATGTCTGAGGACGATCGCAGAAGATTTTAATTGAATATACAACTACTTTGCAATGGTTATAAGGAAGATGAAAACCTAAATATGGTAATTAGAAATGGAGGAAATGTTCAAGCTATAAATAAATTCTCAGATATAAATCATGATTTGGTAGCAACAAGCACTGTATCCAATATTCATCAGTTTATATACACAGTGTTTATTTTCTATTTGCATAAATATATAAGCAATCTAAATTTAATATGCACATAGTAGTTTTACAAATGAATGTGTATGAGAGAAGAGAGACTTTTTTTTGAGACTGAGGAGAAATTTTACACAGCCAAGTAGATATAAATTCATTAAAGGAAGCACATAATTCAAAATAACTGTAATCCTGAACACACACTGTTCTTAAACTAAGATATAGAAAAACTCTATCTAATTAATGATCCTTATTTAATATTTTGCACTTTGGTATAAATTGAGTATTTAACAAACTGAAAAATTACCAAAAAATGATTAATGTAGCAAAGTAGAAATAGCCTCATAACATGTCAATACTGACATATACTGAGCATCATTCTTCTATGTACTCCTGCCTGACATTTCCTGGCTGGAAAATTCCTGGTTCATTTTCAGTCTACTTTAATATTGTCTTGTAAGCAGGGAAATATCTATCTTTTTGTTCCTTTCTAAAAGTACAATTTGTTAAACAATTGGCCGTAAGAATACATGCTGTTTCCAAAAATCACAGTGACCTGTTTAGCCAAACTAGAAAATAATTAACCAATTTTCTTGGTTTGGGTCATGTAAGATAATTTACCAGTCAAGATAATCTGTATTAATGACGACACTGCCATTCCATTCTTGGAAAGATTATCTCCCAAACTGAGAACAATTAGGAAAAACAAAAAACAAAAAAACAAAAAAACAAAAAACCCTGCTAAGAACAAGGTATGCCTTTAAAATATAAAATCAAAAGATATAAAACGCCATTTCTATAATTCTTTTAAGTTTTTTTGATAAGTTGTGTGTGTGTGTGTATGTGTGTGTGTGATTGTCCTATTTCATTGGTTTTGTGACTTCAAAATACAAATTATGGAGATAAATGCTGATAGACTATGTGAAATAATACTAAACATTTACAACTTTAAAATGTGTTCTTATAAACATTTTTTTTCTTTGCTGGAGAAACCCTTATCTGTAAAATAAAGTAGCATAGTGCATATCTGAATTTTTACTGAGAACTGCAATGAGTAAAATTATTTGTTTCTTTTTCATATGAAATTTTGAGGAACAATGTTAGTTCTAAAATATCATACCATACTAGTGATGCATTCATGGGCAATGCACATTCCGTTTTTCTCATTTTATGATCCTGTAAGTGAAGAGAGGACCGTTTCACATTTTCCAAGTGTGACCACTCCAAATAGAAAGAAGGCAAGAATTGAAAGTTAGACCTTCTGACTCTATGTTGAGTAATTCCAGTTACCTCACCCAACAGTTCTCATACCTGTAGTTCTTACCAACTCAGCTGTTATTAAAATAAAAGGGAAAGGTTGTTATTAATTCCAACAATTCTCAGCAAAACAAAGGCAGAAGCATAAGAAACAGAATAGTTCGTAAACTTTCTTCAGAGTCTGTTACCTCTTAGAAATGAATGCTTCTCATTAGATCATTTAGGGTAACCTTTCTCACCTGAATATTGAAGACTGAACAGCTTTTCTTTTATCCATGGACTGGGCCTTGACAATAGAATGTCAGTCTCATTTTTTATAAAGAAAAAGTAATAGGGAGAAGTAACAGAATAAGTAACAAAAGCTGAAAAGAAAATTACAATGTGAATATAAATCTAGGGCCAACAGGTAGAAAATATAAGAAGTCTGGGCTGGCCTGGTTGTGCACTCGGTAAGTGCGGCGCTTGGGAGTGCGGTGGAGCTCCCGCTGAGGGTTCTGATCCCATATAGAGACCGGTCTGCTCACTGGTTGAGCACGGTTCGGGCGTGACACTGAGGGTTGTGATCCCATTACCGGTCATGAAAAAAGACAAAAAAAGGAAAAAGTAATAGGGAGAAGTAACAGAATAAGTAACAAAAGCTGAAAAGAAAATTACAATGTGAGTATAAATCTAGGGCCAACAGGTAGAAAATATAAGAAGTCTGGGCCGGCCCAGCGGCACACTCGGTAAGTGCGGCGCTTGGGAGTGCGGTGGAGCTCCCGCTGAGGGTTCCGATCCCATATAGAGACTGGTCTGCTCACTGGTTGAGCACGGTGCGGGCGTGACACTGAGGGTTGTGATCCCATTACCGGTCATGAAAAAAGACAAAAAAAGGAAAAAAAAAAAAAAGAAAATATAAGAAGTCAGATTGATTAAATATTAGAAAGAATTTTCTCACAATTAGAGACACTGGAAGGAAAGAGGCTGGCTGCCCTACGAAATAATATGCCCGGGAAGTGATAGGTAATGACATGTGCTGATGTCCCAAGTCTCTTCAAAGAGCAGATGGGAAAGTGACCTAGATGACAGATGAATCTATGAACTCAGTCTTCCCAGTGACTAATAATGGACTGAAAGGTTAAGGTAAAGAGAAGTGTAATATTTTTCTTTTCTCTAAATAAATATTGAGCCTGAAACTACTCACTGAAATGTTATTTTATTTTAAAAATCTTATATGTAACATATATTTTTCTTAGTTTTTAAATTTCAGGTTTACCTGGAAATGCATACATAAAACTGGTAAGTAAGAAACATCGATGTTTCATGACGCCACTCCCTTAGGTTCATATTTGGCTGCCTTCCCTGGCTGTGTTTGCTTTTAAATGATGTACTGCCGAGGTAAATGACACTTCCTGAAGGCTGTGGTCTCCATAAACTCACAGTTATGAACCTTAACACGGCTTTCAACGCTGCTTGCCCATCTTCCTGCGTTTAGCATTGCTGGACTTAGCAAACATATACAGGATACCTAGTACTTTTTAATTATGAGTACATCCTAATGAAAAATTCTTTGTTGTTTATCTGAAATTCAAATTTCACTGGATGTTTGACCCTGCAGCCAACCCCCTTACTCTGAGCAGATGACCTTACAAAGTTATCAAAAAAGAAACTTTAAAAACTCAGGGTCTGCATGTATCCACATCTATCATTTCCTCTTTTAGTTCTATTGCAAAAAAAGATGTAACTATTTTCTTTGCCACGGCCAGTCCTTCCACTTTAGGTCCCATCCTTTCCTACCTTCTCTGGGGGAACTTAATACATAACTGATCCTCAGTTTTCTGTATGATTAATCATCCTCTCTCTCTGAGTTGAAGGGTTCTCTAAATTTAAAAAAAAAAAATCCCCTGAATTCATCCCTCCCTCCATTTATTACACTCTCTTTCCTTCACACAGTCTTAGGTTTTTCATCGGCCTTTCTAGCCATTCTGCTCCTTCCTATTGGCTCTTTTCCTCTCCAGGGCCACTGAATGTTGCTGTTCCACAGGGTTCTTCGTGCCTTCATCTTCTCAGTTTACAGAATTTCCCCTGGAGATACTGACTCAAGACTTCCTACTCTTTGGCTAAAGTCGAGATATCTTGTCTGCACTCTAGACCCTTGTTTACACTTGCTGCTTGGCTATCTTTCTTTGGGTATTGTGTTGGTACCTGCAACTACCAGGTCCAAAACTGAACCCATCTTCCACTTTTAAATCTCTTTCAAGCAGTGCTTTTTTTTCTTTCCCCCCAATAGTATGTGGTGCTCTAATCTATCCAGTTTTCTAAATCAGAAACTTGAGAGCAGATACATAAATAATTTATCATAAGGACTTGCTTGATTTACTTTCAGAATACTTTTAAAATCCGTCTACTACTTTTTCTTTTCACAGCCCCTGTTACCTCTTCCCTGGGACACAGTCATGACTTTCTTTTTTTTTTTTTTTTTTTTTTTG